>NC_056701.1:4526189-4571189 GCF_018831695.1 Puntigrus tetrazona | reverse complement strand
GAATTATAATTGAAACATAAAACTATCTAATTCATTGACACAGCAAGCAAAGAGGAACATCACTAGATGCATAATATATGCATTATATATGTGTATATATATATATATATATATATATATATATATATATATATATATTAGGGCTGTCAACGTTAACGCGTTAACGCATGCGATTAATTAAAAAAAATTAACGCGTTACTATTTTTTTAACGCAAATTAATCGTTTGTTAAGTTTGACCCGAACTTCTTGCCATCATCGCAGCGCGGATGGTTATCTATTATTGTGTGATCAGGGTAACGTCACAGCGTCACACATGTGTTTTACAACATCCGTTTACCATTCGAACATATTCGTTGTGTGGCGCACATTATACAAAGGGTTATCGCCATGGCTTTTCGGGACAGCGGATTTGACAGCGTTTTAGCGAAGTGCCGTAAAATAGTCGGATCCAGTAAGTGCAGCGCTGGCACAGCAGAAGCATAAGTTAGCGATGCTAACCTCAGCTGATTACGACAGATTGGCAAAGCTGGAAACATTGCTGGAACCTTGCAGGTACTTGATTTTTCCCTCTTCAATTTTACGAATAAAAATTAGTAATTTATAAGTCTGAATGTAAACTGTAGTCATTTAGTCAGTTGTGTATTTACTGTAGGTACATCACTGAGCTCCTAGGAGCTGAAAAGTATGTATCCTGCTCTGTGGTGCTACCTGCGCTGTGCCATCTCCTGCGTACAATGGAGGTTTCTGGTGTTGACCCTGCCTACATAGTGCGCTTCAAGGCTTCATTCACAAAGGATCTCAACAAGCGGAAGGAGAGCTCAAATATGTGGTGGTTAAAGATAGCAACAGCTCTAGACCCCAGGTTCAAGGACCTTAGGTGCTTGCCCAAATCAGAGAGGGGAGAGGTGTAGCTGAGTGTGATGCTGAAGGATGGAGAACCTGCTCCACAGAGCTCTGGAGAAGTAGAAGACCCAGAGCCACCAAAGAAGAAAATGGCCCTCCTAATGATGGGATCAGAGTCAGAGTCTGATGATGAGGCTCTGTCCACAGATAAATGTCTGGAAAGGTACAAGGGAGAGCCCTATGCCAGCATAGACACATGTCCACTACAGTGGTGGTCAGCACACTCAGGTGCCCATCCTAAGTTAGTCTGTCTGAGCAACCGGCTGAAAGAAGAGGATGTTGTATGATTGGTTAGAAGGAGGAATGTTGCACAGATGCACACTCTAGAGACTGTTCATTTTGTCTCTGTACAGACACTTAATTTCTAAAATAGACCTGATTGTTAAGATGATAACTGGAGGATCTGTCTCTTTGAAGTAGTTTTATTATACATTTATTTTGGATGAAGAATGTAGAGACTGTTTATTTTGTATTTTTGCAGACTTTCATTTCTGAAATAGTATTATAATAGAAATGTTAATTGAAATGTTAATTGTTGAGATAATAAAACTGGAAGATCTGTTTCCTTAAACTAGTATGACATGCATTTCTTTATTTCAACACATTTACAGGGAAATCTTTGTATTTTAAATTTGCGATTAATCGTGATTAATCACAGTCCATCAGTGTGATTAACTTGATTAAATTTTTTAATCGATTGACAGCACTAATATATATATATATGTGTGTGTGTGTGTGTGTGTATATATATATCTGTTGTGGACAGGTCATACAATATCTTTCTCTATCTAGACAATCAAGATGTTGTATTCTATGCTTAACTGATATATTTCTACCGATTTTTGGCTACATATAACTTGCTATCTTGGCATAACCATATACTGACCTGACAAAGCTATCATCAGATATATTGGCATTCGTGTCCCTCATTCTACAAATTTTCATATGCTTTTCTTTACAAAATAACTTAAAAAAGCAAGCCTTATGCATTCATCCTCATTTTGACCACATCTATAATGAGTTTACACATTAAAAGTTAAAAATACGTTCTTATTTTTTGTTCAACTGTGCTATTGTCACCAAGCCAGCAGAGGGAGCCCTATCCTCTGGATGATCTGTGATCACTTCCTCTGCTGCTACTTCCTGTTGTGAGACTATAAATACTGAAGCAGGCCCCTCACCTGCAGGTTGCATTGATTGTTTGTTTGTTCCTAGTCAGCCTAGCCTTGCGGTCCCCTTGTTATAGATTCTTTGGTTTTGACCCTGCCTGTCTCCGATACTTTGATTGTTTGCTGCCTGACGCGACCTCTGCCTGTTTTTGGATTCTGTTGTCGCCTTGCCTCTTTTACTCCTGTTTGCTGTGTTTCGACGCCTGCCTGCTTTGCCTTCAGCCAATAAAAGCCTGCGATTGGATCCGCACGCCTCAGGCCCCTCATTCGTTACAGCTATACACTAGTCCAACTCTCATAAAATGGCCATAAAACCTGGTAATCTGCCATTTCCATACTTCTTCTACACCATAAAAATTAATAATGAAAATGTGTCTGACATTTAGCCAACAATCCATGTGCATGTAATCTGAAGCTTTTTTGTGAAATTATTATAATAAGAATATCTGTGACAAAAGCTAATTTCGGTCGACCGTGTACTGTTCTTGTTTCTTTTTACTTTGAATTCCACTGTATTAATATAAAAAAGACAACAGACCCTTCACTATGCCCAAAATACTAATTATGCATGACCTCAGTAGGTTGTTACATTCTACAGTATCTCGTGTTTGTGCAATGAGCCAGCTAATCCAGCTGTTAGAGCCAAATAAACTAGCTGTTTAAACTAGTTAGAACCTGTAAACTAATTCAAAAGGTTAAATCACACCCTCCGCAAATGCCAGTTATAAACACAAATCCTGGAGACATTGATTTCGGGCAGCAGAGAAGTCCTCAAGGTCCTATAAATACTGTAAAGTTACTCCTCCCTGCTCCTAGACACTAGTGTGATTGGAGGAACTGTGCAATCACTTAAGATGTTCAGTGAAATGAGAAAGTGAAACTAAACCAGGAATCTTCTCCGTGTGATCGGAGCAGTCCACGTTGAAGTTAAGGTAAGTCATGAAAGAACTGAGAAACAAACAAGCAAGTCTGTACAGATTTTATGAGTTTAGATTATCTGGTTATGTTTACAGTTAAGAAAACGATTTCAATTTACCATATATATATATATATATATATATATATATATATATATATATATATATATATATATATATATAAAATAATAATTTTTGCAGCATCCATGCTCTTCAAAGATGAAGTTCATTTGTTTGACCCTCCTGATTATTAGTGGAATTACTGATTCAAGAACAGGTAAGTATTTGTATTCAAGTGTGTGTTCATGTGTTAAATAAAGGAGGAGGGAGATATAATAAGTAACTTATATAAGCAAAAATGTACAGTCAGCTGGTCATAGTCCAACTGATGATTCATTATTCATAAATATTTGACTACTGCATGCCAAGACTGACCAATCAGAATCAAGTATTCCAAAGAGCCATGTAATAAGTAATCAAATCCACAAAAGGGACATTAGAGGCAGTGCTTTATGTAGTTTAATTTAGTAAATGAGTCCTCAGCTGAACCCTATGCAGATACTGCTTTACATGAAAACATGTTTAAATAAATAATAAATGTGTAAAGAGTTGTTTGGTGCAGGATTATCACACCAGATATTTTTTATAGGTGACAGTTCTTCAGTGTATTTTAACGGTCCTATATCTGTAAATCAAACAAACTGCTTCTAATTTAAAGGAATAGTGTTTCATCCCCTGAATGGCATACATGTCATTTCAAACCTTTTCTTCGCTGTAACACAAAAGTAAATGTTAGGCCGAATTCTATGCCGTTGAAATGCCATTGATGCTGCAGGATCTGAACTCTGGTCTGACGTCACACAGGGCATCCCAACACAAGATGGAGGCATCGGTCACAACTACTTTCCTTCTGGAGACCACCTCCAGATCTATACCTAACTCGATCAAATTACCTATTGAATTTGGATGTTTCTTTCTTTTATATCTTACATTGTTTTCAGAGGCCAAACAAAGCTTTTACGGGTTTGGAACAACAAGTGATAAAGTAACCCTTTAATGATATAACTTTTACACCTGCATTCTTTATTTCTCTTATAACAGAGCAGTATGAAGTAGTTGGTCCGGCTGATCCTGTTTTTGCCGTAGCTGGTGAAGATGTGATTCTGCCCTGTTCAGTCAAACCCAGCATCAGTGTTGAGGACATGAGAGTGGAGTGGTTTAGATCTGACCTGAAAGACTCACAACTAGTGCATCTCTATGAGGATCATGAAGACGGCAATGCAGAGCAGATTGTATCCTACAGAGGAGAACAGAACTGAATCATCAAGAACTACAGAGAGGAGATGCATCACTCAAACTCTCATCAGTCCGAGTCTCTGATGAAGGACTTTATAAGTGTTTTATTCAGTCCAAATCCTGGTCTGGTGGCACTACCGTTGATGTCATTGTTGAAGGTGAGTGAACCAATGAAAACAAACATGAAATGAATTTTAGACATGAAGCTTTAGTGTAGAGAAGACTGGGATGATTGTAACATAATGTTCACTTATAAATTATTATATGATGATTACCTTATCTGTTACAACTCATCCATAGTAACAGTAGCACTCTCTGCACATACATTTTTACACTGCAGTAATAATAAACTGCAATAAATTAAAGCATTACAGCAAATTACAAACCCTAAAGCAAATCAGGCCTCCATCATTTACATAGTATTTTTGCAATGCACTGACAATACAATGATTGTGTCTAACCAGCTTTATAGTAATAAATAGGGAAACGCTGTGTTGAAATAATGTGTCATTATATATATATATATATATATATATATATATATATATATATATATATATATATATATATATATATATACACAAAATTACTAGTTATCCAATTTATTTATATACCAACTGTGCATTCCGTTAGTTTTGCAAATTATATTTCATATGTATGTTTCGTCAGGCCACAAATAAATTCAGAGCTGAATATTATAATAATAATGGTGATAGCTAACACCATGTTTCCTAATGATATCAAAGTCAAAGTATGATTTATTGTTAATTCTGCCACATGTACGGCACATACCGAGAATTGAAACTGCATTACTCTAAGACGAATGGTGCATACACATAACACTAACACTAATGGTAAGTGATGGATACTGATTAAAATATTATATAATACAACTATACAAAAAAGGACATGCAAAAAAATGTATCTCACAAGGTAACATGTAAGACATGAAAAGTAATGGTCGTAGTATTGAGCCTTGAGGTACTCCATCCATGAAGCAAAACGCTTTACAACCGTCTCCACTGTATGTTGCTCCTTTATGATTTAAAAAAAAAAACTGAACAAAAACTGAAAAAAAATATGGCTATGCACTCTGTGAATGTTCTTCATCTTGGTCTCTCTAGCTGCAGGACGTCCTCCGGTGATCACTGTAGATGGGTTTGATGATTCAGGAGGACTTCATCTACAGTGTGACTCTGAAGGCTGGAACCCTGAACCTGATCTTGAGTGGCTGAACAGAGAAGGAATCAGTTTGAGTTCAGACACTACAGAGACACACAGAAACACAGATGGGTTCAGTGTGAAACACACCATCACTGTATATGAGAGAGACGACAAGATTCACTGCAGGATCAGACTGAAGCATCTCATGCTGGAGACACAGATTATCACCTCAAGTATGTATTTACACATTTGCTGTGCAATTTTTATGACATTTTATGATGATATGCTGTAAACTAAATCAATTAAAGTGTAAAATTTTTTAACTTACCTTATATTGTTAGAATGTCATAGATATAAATAAACAAGATATTTCTCCTAGTTATGAATATCAAGATATCCCAGTATATTTGTTACAAAACTGATGATGTAAATACAAAATTTGTCATTTTTAAGATGCAAAATACATCATTTTGCATCATGTGGTTTGCTGACAAACTTAGTACACATAACGTAGAGAAAAATGAAACCTTATTTACATTTAGTAACAAAATTATAACAATACAAATGGTTTGAAAATCAGCTGAACTGAATGCATCAAGCTGTGTTTAGCTATCAGCAGCATTGGTTTTAATTGTACTTTTTTCCTGTGCATTTTTTTTTACCGTGTATGTACTATACAAATGTATCTTGTTTGTATTATTAATCAAACAGTAACAACACAATATGACTGGTGACAGTGTGCTCAATGCGAGTCACTGTTTTGTTTCGTAGGTAAAAGTTTTTATCCTTGGAGGACATCGGTCATCTTGAGTTCTGTTGCTTTTGTGCTCATTGTGATTGTTGGAATACTGTCAGCTGTGTTTGTTGGTAAAGACAGAGGTGAAGTTCTTGTTTGTTTGTTATTTAATACATTTCATTAAAATATGGATCCTATGGCCAGATAATTTTTCAGTCCTCTAATAGTGTCCAAAAGTGGACATACATGCAATACTTGTGAAATCCGTATTTTTTTTCTGTAACCCATTATGTTATTAGTTTACTATTAATTTATGTCTTTGGAATTACTTTTGTGTCTTTTTCAAATGAAAAAAAAATGCTACGAATTATTTTATTCAGAAAAAAAAGTAGTAATTGATAACAAAATTATTTATATTCCAATTTATTCTGTGCAGTTCCCATATTTGTGAATAATATTTAAAGGAACATGTATGTGTGTGTGTGTGTGTGTGTGTGTGTGTGTGTGTGTGTGTGGTGTGCCTGTAATTATATTCAATATATACATTTAATATAATTATTCTTTAATTATTCACAATATGTTTCATTGAATAAATAAAGACACAAAAGTAACTCCATACATTTCATCCACAAATCAGTTAATCAACAGACAGTATTCATAAACCTTTTTTGTCATATGAGTGAAAGTATACATCTTATGTCATCTTGGTCACCTTCTCTTGCCTTTTCTGAATTTCTTCAGAACACGACAAACTGAGGAATGAGAACAGGAGAAAAAAACAAGGTGAAATTGTCTTTTTAAGTTATAATTGTACTTTATTAATTTATTATTGATATTAATTTCTTCATTGTTTGATTAAATATAATTTCTGTTTTATTTGTACTTGTTATTCGTCGGTGAGAAACCATTATGGCCTGTATATTCAATCATATTTTTACTATTCTTAAATCTGTATTTTCTTTAGAGAGTGATCAGCTACAGGTGGACATCAGTACAATACAACAAGGTGAATATTAGCTTATTTCATTGTTGTCATTTTCATTTTCTTTTTTTATTTGTAGTCATTATCCCACCCCTATAATATGCACGTTTATAAAATGTACATTGGACTTATTCAGTTACCGTATGAATATGATCTTTAGAGCATGATCAACTGCAGACGGAGATAAGCAGAATACAACAAGGTAAATTTATCTCTATTATGTTATCATTGCGTTATTGTCATTTTATTGTTGTAGTTATATTTTCAACATTTAAATTATTCATTAACATCAGACCCATTGAGAACGTCTCAGTTCCTTGTGTTTCACTCCCAAGCAAGATCCTATGTAATCTCTCCGTTCCGTCCGTCAAGGATGGAGTCTCGCTTGGGACCCAATCACCTCTGAGCTTAAGAAGAAAAGACCAATAGATATTTGTCTAGTCTGAACTACTGGGAAAAAAAGCCAACACCACACCAGCCTCCCGCAATCACCCGATGTTCAGAAGCAAAAATCTACATGAGTGGTTGCTCACTGGTCTTTTCTTCTTAAGCTCAGAAGTGATTGGGTCCCAAGAGGACCCCATCGTGACTTTTGATTTAGAAACGTTTTCACTATTTGTCGCAAGTCTTATTCTCAATGGCTCCGATACCCATTTGTGATGCTCTAACAATCAATTTCTTTCTTCTCTGCCCTCATTCTGAATTTTCTTCAGAACATGCTCGACTACAGGAGGAGAAGAACAAAATACAACAAGGTGAATTTGTCTTTATTAGCCTATAATCTATATAATCTGAACGTTTCTGCCATTTTTATATTTGTAGGTATTATTTCTTCCTCATTATAGATGCATGTTCATAAAATCAGTGTGTACCCATGTGTGATTTAATGTAACAAATAATTTTTCCTAAATTATGAGGAGTAAAAAGTAGCCTACTGATTTTTTCTTCAGAAATGAAATCAAGAAATAGCTCATTTTAAGTACTAAACTCTCAAAAGAAAAATAAGTACAGTAATCAAGCTAAATTATTAGTATTTTTCAGTGTCAAAATACTTTTTTCCCACTGTGAATATCTTAGTATTATACGTTTTTGCCATTCATTTATTTGTTTTATTGAAAATATTCAGAAATAGAAATAGTTTTCTCTAGCCTTCATTCTGATTTGTTTTTCAGAACATGATCAACTGCAGATTCAGGTGAAAGGTGAATTTATCCTTATGTTATTTCACAAAAAATGTCAACGTTTTTCATAGTATTTTTTCATGTTTGTAGTTATTATTTCTCCCCATAATAGATGCATGTTTATAAAATGTCCATTTGAATTCACTCTTGTTTTGTTCTGAATTTTCTTTAGAGCATGATCAGTATTTAAAGGGGACGGAAGGATTCTTTTCTTTTTTTCTCGCTTGTTTTCAAGGGGTGACTGAAATTATTTATCTCATTATTGATCTTGAATTGAATTCTGTCATAGACCTTCCATGACGTCATATTTTTTTCTGTTTTTAGGAAAATAATAGGATGAAAAAAAGTGTTTTTCACAGTGAGATGCAGGTGAAGGAGAGCACATGGAGCCTTAGAGGCTGGTTTTAGATTAAGAGGACCTCTTTTTATGTGAAGTTCATGTCTCATATCTACAATTACATTCATCAGTCTTTTAGACAGTCTCTGTAATCAATTCAGACGATAATCACTAGAAGTTAAGTGTCCCCAACAAAGCAAGCCAGAGGCGACAGCGGCAAGAAACAAAACCCCATCCATACAGAATGGAGAAAAAATGGAGAAACCAGACTCAGTTGGGGTCAGTTCTCCTCTGACCGGACGCCCAGCACTTAACTTCCAGTTCAATTTAAATGCAGCTGTGTCAGATAGTGTAAATGACTTAGTGTGTGTGTGTGTGTGTGTGTGTGTGTGTGTGTGTGTGTGTGCATCAGTATCTGGTGATCTGTCCACGGGCGCATCTAGGTGTTCTGGTCTCTGATGAACATAATCTCTGGGTGCTGATCCACCATCTAGTCTGGATACAAACTGTGAAACAGATTAAGAAAGAGACAGGACTAATATTAGCGTAGATGCCATTCTTTTTACGATGTCACAAGAATATCGTATTGTAGGAGTAGTGTTCCCGGTTCCAGCAAATCTAAGTAATGCAGCCTAAAAATCCTTTAACGGATTTGAATAATAAAAAGTATGTTGGGGTGTTATGTGTAGGCTAAGTTAAAAAGATGTGTCTTTAATCTAGATTTAAACTGGCAGAGTGTGTCTGCTTCCCGAACAGAGTTAGGGAGATTGTTCCAGAGTTTAGGTGCTAGATAGGAAAAGGATCTGCCGCCCGCAGTTGATTTTGATATTCTAGGTATTATCAAATGGCCAGAGTTTTGAGAAACGCAGCGGACGGGCAGGACTATAAATGTCATGTCATATACAGACGTGGACAAAATTGTTGGTACCCTTTGGTCAATGAAAGAAAAACTCACAATGGTCACAGAAATAACTTTAATCTGACAAAAGTAATAATAAATAAAATTCTATAAATGTTAACCAATGAAAGTCAGACATTGTTTTTCAACCATGCTTCAACAGAATTATTTAAAAAAATAAACTCATGAAACAGACCTGGACAAAAATGATGGTACCCCTAACTTAATATTTTGTTGCGCAACCTTTGAGGCAATCACTGCAATCAAACGCTTCCTGTAACTGTCAATGAGACTTCTGCACCTCTCAGCAGGTATTTTGGCCCACTCCTCATGAGCAAACTGCTCCAGTTGTGTCCGGTTTGAAGGGTGCCTTTTCCAGACTGCATGTTTCAGCTCCTTCCAAAGATGCTCAATAGGATTGAGGTCAGGGCTCATAGAAGGCCACTTTACAATAGTCCAATTTTTTCCTCTTAGCCATTCTTGGGTGTTTTTAGCGGTGTGTTTTGGGTCATTGTCCTGTTGCAAGACCCATGACCTGCGACTGAGACCAAGCTTTCTGACACTGGCTAGTACATTTCTCTCTAGAATTCCTTGATAGTCTTGAGATTTCATTGTACCCTGCACAGATTCAAGACACCCTGTGCCAGACGCAGCAAAGCAGCCCCAGAACATAACAGAGCCTCCTCCATGTTTCACAGTAGGGACAGTGTTCTTTTCTTGATATGCTTCATTTTTTCGTCTGTGAACATACAGCTGATGTGCCTTGGCAAAAACTTCGATTTTTGTCTCATCTGTCCACAGGACATTCTCCCAGAAGCTTTGTGGCTTGTCAACATGTAGTTTGGCATATTCCAGTCTTGCTTTTTTATGATTCGTTTTCAACAATGGTGTCCTCCTTGGTCGTCTCCCATGTAGTCCACTTTGGCTCAAACAACGACGGATGGTGCGATCTGACACTGATGTTCCTTGAGCATGAAGTTCACCTTGAATCTCTTTAGAAGTCTTTCTAGGCTCTTTTGTTACCATTCGGATTATCCGTCTCTTAGATTTGTCATCAATTTTCCTCCTGCGGCCACGTCCAGGAGGTTGGCTACAGTCCCATGGATCTTAAACTTCTGAATAATATGTGCAACTGTAGTCACAGGAACATCTAGTTGCTTGGAGATGGTCTTATAGCCTTTACCTTTAACATGCTTGTCTATAATTTTCTTTCTGATCTCTTGAGACAACTCTTTCCTTTGCTTCCTCTGGTCCATGTCGAGTGTGGTACACACCATATCACCAAACAACACAGTGATTACCTGGAGCCATATATATAGGCCCAATGGCTGATTACAAGGTTGTAGACACCTGTGATGCTAATTAGTGGACACACCTTGAATTAACATGTCCCTTTGGTCACATTATTTTCAGTGTTTTCTAGGGGTACCATCATTTTTGTCCATGCCTGTTTCGTGAGTTTATTTTTTTAAATAATTCTGTTGAAGCATGGTTGAAAAACAATGTCTGACTTTCATTGGTTAACATTTATAGAATTTTTATTTATTATTACTTTTGTCAGATAACAGTTATTTCTGTGACCATTGTGACTTTTTCTTTCATTGACCAAAGGGTACCAACAATTTTGTCCACGTCTGTAAGTGACATGTCTCACTTTTTTACTTTTTGTAGTTTATTTTGGTTTATTTTGGTTTATTTTATTAAAGTTTATTTTGACTTTTACATATTTTATGATACACATTTATGCCATGAAAATTTTTGTTTGTGTGAAAAAGGTTTATGTGAATCTGAAATTGTTGATATTACGATGATAGAAAGGTATTTAAAAAGTGAAAAGAAGTGAAAGCTCATTTAAAGCTCTTGTTCTAGTTTCATTAAATAGTCTGGGTTTAACTGGTCTCAGTTGTACAGCATAAATTTTTATTTCCATAAACCCAACATGCTCTAACATCACAACATTATTCTTTGAGTAGAAAAAAAAGCAAAAGAATCTTGCTTAAATTGTCTAAGAGGACATGGAGAGATGCTTCCTGGTGGTAATACTAATTCTTTAATTACTAATTTAATTTTTAAATTGCAATATAACTTTGATAGGGCTGGTATATGTATGTATGTATGTGTGTGTATATATATATATTGTGACGAGGAGAAGGAAACACAAGGCAAGGAGAGCTCAACATAAATACCCCGGAGGGTGGATTTATTTAAACAAAAAAGAAATGGTATGGTTGCAAAAGTGTCCAAAAGCGTGACAGGTGGTGCGGTGCTCTCTTCCTTCGGTGCGTTCCTGTGGTGCAGTGGGTCCGTGCCTGGGGTGAGGGCTGATCGGATCACAGGCTGTTGTCTAGGGAAAATGGAGAGAACACGTTAGTGTCAGCTTGTCTGGAGGCCATGCTCATCTCTCTGGCTTCCCTCATGGCTTTTACAGGCCAGGGGGTAACGAGCAGCAGCTGTGTCTGATCAGCCGGTGATGGGCGTGTCCAGGTGCTCCTCGTTGACAGATGGTCATCCATCCTCGACGCTGATGGATGTTCGGGATGCTCGTCACTTTATACATATACATATATATATGTATATATATATATATATATATTTATACATATACATATATATATGTACATATACATATACATACATATATATATATATATATATATATATATATATATATATATATATATATATATATATGTGTATATGTATGTATGTATATGTATATATATATATATGTGTGTGTGTATATATATACTTTGGTTTATTACAACTATTTTACTCCAGCATATTTGTTTTCTTTTCTTGGTATTCATGTGAAAAACTTTTAAACACACACACACACAGAAAAGAACAGTAAAGGCAGCTGGGGAAAAAAAGAAAAGTTGTAAAAGTTTTAGGCATTTGCAATCCTATCAACATCTAATACTCAGCACTAGGATGATAACTGTTAAGGGTAATTTTGTAAATTTTTTATTGTTCACATTTTCATTAATTTAAATATAAATATATTTCATTAATTTATATAAAACCTTGATTAGTGTATTGCTAAAACTATTTTATTTAACCATCATATTTTATGTATGGGGTACTAACGCACCTATTACAGTATGTTCTCATGAAATGTTAAAAGCTCTATTTTTATCTGTTGAACATTTTACTTTTTCTCACATTGCCCATACAGACAGAGCATGCCCCGTACATTTTTTACGACCGGATGTCTATTTTTAGGTCAAAGTTTGAAGATATGGTATTATTATTATTATTATTATTGTATTATTATTGTTATTATTATTATTGTTATTGTTGTTGTCATAAAACCATAAATTACACCCATAAATCACTTCACAAAAATCGCCAAATCGTATTTACTACTATCAGACTCTGACGACTTCCGCTGCCCAAAAGGGTCCATAGGTGAAAGTGAAACTGAGGCAGGATGTTTATGGTCTCCTTTCTATCTTTATGAACTCTCACAAAGTTTGTTAATGTCATATAATCATAAAATTGTATTCAGAAACTCTTTTGTTCCCTGCAATGTACAGTTGAAGGTAAGCAATGAACCAACGGAATTTGTGTAGCATGAGTGTGACTGGAGAGCATGCGTTTAACTGCTTAGTGATACTAACGCGAAGTCATATTAAACCATATAAATACATTTAAAAAATATATATATGATGCTATATCGAGATTCACATTTGGTCCTGCTTTGTTTGGATCAGTTTAACCTCCTGCGTCCATGTATGTTTTGATTAGTTTGTTTTTCAGTTTGAAACGAAATAAGCTGAAATCAGCTGATCTGGATTACAGTTTTTGGAATTAAAAAGAGCTTAGTGTATGAAAGAAAAATGATGATGCTGTATATTTAAAAGTGTGTTTCATTTCTGCTCCACGCTGTCTAGTAGGTACCCACACAGATAGCCTGACATTTCAATAAAACAGGTTGCATGCAGATGAACAGATTTCATAAATAATACATTTCTGTAAAAATAGCATAAACAACAAAAGATCAATTTATTATAAACTATATCAGAAATGATATGAAAACCTATCAAATCATACATGGACCCCAGTGACTGTAGATGATGTGTGACCTGTTTTAAATATTGCATTTGGCCCATAATTTTAATGTATGTGTAAGAGGCAAAACACATGAAAACATGCATCTTTCTGTTTATAATGTTATATTTTCTTTTAGTGTCTGTGTCCTGAAGATGAAGTTTATTTGTTTGACTCTGATGCTTATAAGCGGAATTACAGACTCAGTATCAGGTAATTTTTTAAAACTCATGTACAGAGCTGGAGTGCGTTGTCCAGTTAAACTGTAGTTTATTTAAAATCAAGGTCTAACATGAACTGTTCCACTCACTACCCAATTTGGCTACTAAATGTTTGTTTAGCTTCAGATATAAATATATTAATTTGTAAACTCATGACATCTCCCTTCCTGCTTCATTCTGGTGTTTTCCCCAAAAATATATTTTAGCTGCATAAATCAATACAATACAAACAGTACCAAACGAAACTAAACTAATTTGTGGCCTAAAAGAAATACAATAGGATCTGCTAAAATTGGCGCACATAGAGAGCTGATTCAGAAACCAGTAACCAGTAAATGAAAGAGAGAGAGGCACTCATCTGAGCCTACTTTTACCATGCTTCAATCATTTTCACCCTGTCATTCTGTGCTATAACAATTTCATTGAATGTTTCACCATGTTTCATTTATCTGACAAATAATTTTTGTATTTTAGGGTCAGAGGCATCCAACCTGTCCTCTAACCTCTATACGCCTGTATAGCTCGTTTGTCCAAATCCTGAAATACGGCCCATCAGAGCTTATTATGCTACAATTTTGCCCTTTTCGGCAAGAGGGCATTTGCAAATGAAAGTTTTGCTATAAATTGTGATTTTGCTCGATTTTTGTAACGGGTTAGTGCAGGGATGGAGTCATTCGCATGAATTACACGTAGTAAAATATGGTTTAGGGGAGCGGGTAAAGTAATTAATAAATTGTATTTAATAATGTGCTTGCACAAATTACCTATAGGGCTGTTTTTGTTGGAGAACAGGCTCTTGGCATCATGTACTTATTATTTTTGAGCGGCACATTTGTGTGTGTTAGTTAGATACAGTATATCTAACCTTTCATTGAACACCTTGAGGCTTCTGGTTTTATTAGCGCTATAGGTATACACTGTTATAACGTGTTCATAAGAAAGATAATACAGTAAAATAGTATGATAAGTCACACCAAATTCTAATATCAAGCAGTAAAACAAACTGTTTTGTACAGCTAAAAATAGCTGGATGTGGATGATACCCACAGAATTCACAAATGGTGGTGGCCATTTTACCTCAAGAAAAGGAGGATAATAAATAAATAAACAGGCCTATTTATTTGAAGTGTTCCCAAATGTTTCAACTATATCCTGATTCTTAAATACGTGTAAGTAAATGAATTTTGCACCTGTATCAGTAATAATAAGTAATAATAAATAATACATTTTATTTAATGGAACCTTTCAAACCTTAGGTCACCTAAGGTCATCTCACAAGCAAATAATAAAAAAAAAGCTAAAAAAAATAGCTGAATATCAAGGGAAATGGATATTAACTATGTAGAAGAACCCGTATTTTTTTATATTTTTAATATTCATTTGTATTTAATGTAAATTTTAAAAAATCATTCAGAGTTCAAGCATTCTCAAAAACTCCCATTAAAGGCGATGATGATGTTTACAGTGTGAAATTAATTTCTTTCTTCTATTCATATGCGCAACTGAGCTTTGTTGTTTCTGATGAGAGAATTCAGTCAGTGAGCGAGTTGTAGTGATATCTGAATGCTATGGTGCCCTGTAGGCGTTGTGATCGGTTCACTTAGTTTTGTTGTTATTAATTCAAAATAAAATAATAATAAATCAATCTCTGATAATCCTGGGTTGCTATGGTCATGCAGGTTTGTTAACGCAATAAACTAAAAAATATACGTCAAGAATACCTCAGTTTTGTGTAATTGCATCCATCTGCTCCTAAGACCAGTCCTATAGCTATTGGTGCGTTTGCAACTTCAGCTATTGCAAGATGCCTTTAAACATACCTTTATCCATATTTGCTGTTTCCGGGCACATCAAACATTACTTCTATGATTACATTTTTTACTTTCTGTGCAAGAGTGCCATCCGGCTTTGAGTATGAATGAAACGTCATACTCTCATGACGCTTCTCCCCCTCCCCCTTCAGCTTACTGAAATATGTTGTGTGCAGCCTCAGGAGGAAGATAAGTTCAGGAGCCATAATTTTTGAGTAGTAATCAGCTGAACCTAGTGTTCAAGACAATCACCAATCAGTCACCAAAGACTGCATGACATCACAATAAAGTTCTGTTATCCTTTACTACCAGGACCATCTGCTCTGTTCAGTCAAGTTCTCCACCAAGCTCGATCTCAGCAGAGCATACAACCTCATCCACATCAGGGAGGGAGATGAAAGGAAGACAGCTTTCTCCACTACATCCGGTCACTATGAATATTTGCTTATGCCATTCGGCCTCTCTAACAGTCCTTATGTCTTCCGGTCCTTCATCAACGCTGTCTTCCGCGACATGCTCAACTCATGAGTAGTTGTTTACATAAACAACATCTTCATTTACTTCGACACTCTCGAATGACACATTCAACACATAAGGCCACAATCCAGTACAGTAAAGTAGCTCCAACGATTCTTGGGGTTTGCCAACCTTTAAAGACAGTTCATTCGGAATTTAAGCACACCTCAAGGCACTCCTCAAGGGGTGAGACAACACTTAGCCTGGTCCCCAGCAACTTCTGAGGCATTTCAGGCACCCCATCCTTTAAACCCAGACCCTGAGCACAAATTCATAGTCGAGGTCAATGTTTCAAACATGGGCATTGGAGCAATACTGTCACAGTGCCAAGATAACCCTCCCAAGCTTTTCCCATGTGCATACTACTCACGCAAATTGAAGGATGCAGAGTCATCTGGTTATCAACGATACCATCCAACTCCTCTCTGAACACTTCTGGTGGTAAACCTTCTCCGCTGACACAGTAAAATTCGTTTAATAATGCCAAATTTGCAATATCTTTAAATCCTCCCATTGCAGTCTCTACCCATTTCGCATTCTGCCAACATCTCAACATCAATGGAAGTTTAACTTCTGGTTATCATCCCCAAGCTAATGGGCAGGTTGTGAGACTGAAGCAGGAGATCACCCGATTCCTCTGAACGTACTGCCATCAGAACCAGAACAAGTGGAGTAGGTACCTAATCTGGGTGGAGTATGTTCAGAATTCGCTCCGTAAGCCATCACTCCTTTCCAGTTTGTTCTCAGCTTCCAACCACCTCTGTTTCCCTGGTCAGATGAACTGTCAGAACTCCCCACTTTAAATTTCAACAGGTAATCAGAACAATGGGTCTGACTCTTGTCCCGAGATCTCCGCCTCCATCTCCCTAATTTGGAAAACTAATTTGTAGGTCCTGTGATGTGGGATGAATCTCATGGTCAAGTGCAGTGAGTAAATTGCTGACACTTTTGAGTCCTATGTTGGAGACTGAATTTTCTGAAGGCTCAGGCCATACACAACTTGAGACTGACTCTCTAGGAATAACCTTGATAAAGTAATGGCTTTGACAGAGGATTTGATGAAAAGGCATGACATTATGATTTGGGATATCATGAAAGAGGAAGTTGCCAGGGTTGGGCAATACACTAATTACCTAGTAAAATACCTAGGTTAACCACTCAATGTCAATCCTACATATAGCACCTTTAAATACAAATATAAATTAAATATAATTTAATTTGATTCCCATGTGTTTCATATAATCCTTTCTGGATTACAGTCCGCCATAAAAATGCTGGTGTGAGAATAGGCTATAATTAAACAGTGCACCTCCTGCAGAATCCTCAGCCGAATGAGGCCATAGCCTGTACCTGCTGGGACAGCTTCTTTGTTTTTAAAGACGTGAAATTACGACACAGTGCCATGCTCCAATTTCTTGCAAAAACTGTCGAAAGATTGTTTTCAACTGTAAATCAAGTTAAAACAGGAATCAGAGCTACAATGTTGACACAAAGACTAAGCTTTTTGTCCCTGCTATGCTTGAAAGAGAACTGATTGAATTGTTGGACTACAACAAAATCATTGCAAATCATCATACTCTAAGCCTTGTCTTCTCCTGTTATATTCAAAAGTAAGTCAATCTACGTTTTCTAGTTGGCTAGTCACTGTTGTTTATTTCACACTGAGCCAGACTATGACCAATAACTACTGTTCTGCTGATTTAGTGCTTTGGTGTCTCTGTGTGGTGTGGCCACCATGCTAATGCTGTTATTATCGTTATGTTCGTATTCTTAACACTGCTTATGATGATATACTTGCTCGTGCTCTGATTAAACGGTGGTGTGTATTCAAGCAGGTGTAGATGTGTGCATATTTTGATAGATGCATTTTAGGCTGGGCCCACCCTCATTGCGATTCCTGGTTACACTATATTGCCTCAGACTTGTTTCTGATTGGTTACTAGCAACACTGTAAAACGCTTCTGTCTCTGGCTTAGTGTCAGCCAACTCATGAATTTAGAAGCCTGGTAATGTGGTGCACTGAATGTTCTAATGGAGCTTCATATATATATTTTCATAGCAGAAGGTAGCACCATTAGCTCACTGATGCAACCATTTGACGTCACTGAAATAATAGCACCCCTCTTAATGCAAAATATATATAAAATGTTGATTGTTTAATTAACATACATGTTTCATGGCTTTTCCACTATATATTTTAGTAAGAGACACAAGAACGCTTCAGACTCAGCAAAATCTGGTTCTGCACCTGCTCTCTTTCTATTTTACAGAGCAGTATGAAGTAGTTGGTCCTGCAGATGCTGTTTTGCTGTAGCTGGTGAAGATGTGATTCTGCCCTGTTCAGTCAAACCCAGCATCAGTGTTGAGGACATGAGAGTGGAGTGGTTTAGATCTGACCTGAAAGACTCACAACTAGTGCATCTCTATGAGGATCATGAAGACAGAAACACAGAGCAGATTGTATCCTACAGAGGGAGAACAGAACTGAATCATCAAGAACTACAGAGAGGAGATGCATCACTCAAACTCTCATCAGTCCGAGTCTCTGATGAAGGACGTTACAAGTGTTTTATTCAGTCCAAATCCTGGAACGATGATGCAACTGTTAATGTCAGAGTTGAAGGTGAGTAAACCAGTAAAATTAAACATTATTCATAATTAATTTAGTGTATATGTTACCGTTTTATGATATTGTTTAATTTACGCAATCAGTGTTGTTGATGTTGATCTGTAGTTGTAGGAACTCCCCCGGTGATCACTGTAGATGGGTTTGATCATTCAGGAGGACTTCATCTACAGTGTGACTCTGAAGGGTGGTATCCTGAACCTGTTCTTGAGTGGCTGAACAGAGAAGGAGTCAGTTTGAGTTCAGACACTAGAGTGACACACAGAAACCCAAAAGGATTCAGTGTGAAACACACCATCACTGTACGTCACAGAGACGACAAGATTCACTGCAGAGTCAGACTGAGACATCACATGCTGGAGACACAGATTATCACCACAAGTAAGTCCTGACCCTCTATTTACTATATTTTGTTTGCATCTTCTCATGGTATTTTTAATGTGGTAAAATCATCATTATTATTATCATTATCAACAATACATTTTAATGTGTATATAGTAGTTGTCCAAAGACAAGGAACTCTGATAAAAGGTTTTGATCCATTTTAAATGCCACACTGTATACAGTACTATTCACAATTGACTATTAATTCATATTCCTACATTTGAATTAACCCATGATAAACTTACACAATGTGTTCAATTGTTGTTTTTTTGTAGGTAAAAGGTTTAGTTCTTGGAGGACATCAATCATCCTGATTTCAGTAGCTGTTGTGCTCAGTGTGATTGCTGGAATACTGATAGCTGTGTTTGCTCAGAAAAACAGAGGTAAAATCTGAAAGTGTTATTTTATATATATATTATATATATATACACACACACACACAAACATTATTTCTTTCTGAATGTTGTGTATTTTGTTGAATATCAATCTATTATCCATTATCAAATGAGTGCAGTTTTTGGCAGATTTCAAGTTTCAGTGTCTGCAACAGGTTTTCAAGGTTTGCAGCAGTGCAACCACAATGAAAATATAATTTGTTATGGAAAAAATGTATTGTTACAAATGGCAAATAGATTTTTACTCACAGTCTTAGGGTCCTGTCAAACCCCCGGCTCAATGCAGCGGAAGTGTGTTTGCCAAGTTGAGTCCGATGCATTTTCCCATCCAGCGCCACGTCATTTAACTATCAAATGCATTTATGCATGTATTTGTGCTCCCATGGGTGTGCTGGACTAAAAAAGATGTGTTCAGGCACATTGGTAGTGCGTATGAGCAGATTTGTTTCTTCTCTGGAGTCGTGTTCAGTCTTTGCGCCTGCTAATTTCTCTGTTTAAATAGTGAAACTCTTGTGCAAGAGAAACTCTTGATTGGTTTATTGCACGTTACCCTCAAAAAAGACTCATAACTTATTAAGACAATCCATTTTACCCTTGTAAAAATAGCAAAAATGCACTTGCGCCGTGTGCATTTAGCTTACTAATATGGGGCCCTTGGATTATATGTGTGTGTGTATACTATTTATTTATTTATTTTTTATGCTGAATTTTATTTAGGACACAAAGAACTACTAAAGAGAAGAAAAGAATACAAAATGGTAAATTTTTCTTTAATAAATTATTTAATTCATTATTAATGTCAAGTCCTCCAAATATTTAATTAACAGGCAGATCTCATAGCTATTGTTCTTAAATCAAAAATAATTGCCTTTGTATGTAATGCTACTGTTGTCTGAATTCTGTTTTCTCTTTTTTTCTGAATTTTCTTCAGAACTTGATCAACTAGTGAATCAGAAGAGAATACTACAAAATGGTGAATTTGTCAATAATTAATAATTTAATTCAGTATTAATATCAAGTCTGTTTTCATCAACTTAATATTTAACATAAATTGTGTATTTTTGTAGTTCCATAATTTAGTCTTTGTATGAAATGCTTATTTTTCTCGTTTTTTCTGAATTTTCTTCAGCCCACAATCAACTACATAACGAGAAAGAGTAAACTGCAGAATGGTAAGGTTGTCTTTATTAAAGAATTTAATTCAGCAATAATGTCAAGTCTGTTTTTATCCTCAAAATATTTTATCGATAGACATTGTGTAGATACAGTACATTTGTGTATATCGTTATTAGTTATTGTTTGTCTTTGTAATTAATATTTCTGTTTTCTCTTGTATTTATTTAAATGTTCTTAAGCACACAAGCAAGTACAAAATGAGAAGAGAAGAATCCAAGAGGGTAATTTTTTCTTTATTAAGTTATTAATTCTTTTCATTTTAAATATTTAATTTTTTGTTTTTTCAGTTATAAAAATGTTAATGCCTTTTATAAATTTTCTTTAGAACGTGATCAACTTTTACAAAGTCAGAAGATGATTATACCAAAAGGTGAATTTGTTTATATGGCTTTAGTAATATACAAATTAATGACTTTTGATTTGTTTAAACACTGAATAAATATGCTGTGTGTTAATGTCTACAATTCATTATCATTTCTTATTTAGATACACACTCTTAGTAATAAAGGTACAAAAGCTGGCACTAGGCTGGTCCTTTTTATTAATAAGTATTAATAGGCACCTTTTAGTAATAAATATGGTACAGGGGTGTATAAACTAAAGTCTTCTAGGATTGTGTTGGTGATTAAAGTTTAAATGATGATTAAAACGATACTGATCCCATTATTGATTGAATGATAATTCTAATATGAACTCTTTATAACTTCATGCTTTCTGTTTTAGTGATCACGCATTTAAAACACACATGGGTAAGTAAAAGTACTTATGAAATAATTATTTGTTTTAATTAATTTCATTATGTCAACTGAAGTTTATAACAACATTTTAAACATTTATCACGGAAAATTAAAAACAATGGGAGGTCCGGTAATTTATAAAGTTCATTAAAAGATTCATTACCATATAACACTGATATCAATATTGAGTACTATAGCACAGTAAATTCATATTCAAAGTTCCTTGTTTTATCAATGTAAAGATTCGAATATAAGTAGCATTTATATGATTGCCAAAAACACAGACATTACGCGAAACACATCAAATATCTGTGTTTTTTGGCAATCAGCACCGTAAATGCTTGCCACTATTTAAGCTTTTCAGAGGAATCATTGCTGCATCTTTTTTTACATTTGATAAAACTAAAAGACTTTTGAAGATATGAAGTTTGCAGTACTACCTTACAGGTACCTTCAACATTGACATCAAAGTGTTATGTAATTACGAAATGCTTTAATGAAAGCTTTTATAAAGAGTTATCGATCCCATTGTTTTAATTTTCCCATTGTTAAATGTTTAAAAATGTTTTATTTTAGGATGCATATAAACTTCAAAGGATATAATGAAATTAATTAAAACAAATAATTATTTCATATACTTTTATTTACCCATGTGTGTTTTTTAAATGCGTGATCACTAAAACAGAAAGCATGAAGTTATAAAGAGTTCATATTAGAATTATCATTCAATCAATAATGGATTCAGTATCGTTTTAATCATCAATAAACTTTAATCACCAACACAATCCTAGAAGACTTTAGTTTATACACCCTGTACCATATTTATTACTAAAAGGTGCCTATTAATACTTATTAATAAAAGGGACCAGCCTAGTGCCAGCTTGTACCTTATTACTAAGAGTGTGTATCTAAATAAGAAATGATAATGAATTGTAGACATTAACACAGCATATTTATTCAGTGTTTAAACAAATCAAAAGTCATTAATTTGTATATTAATAAAGCCATATAAACAAATTCACCTTTTGGTATAATCATCTTCTGACTTTGTAAAAGTTGATCACGTTCTAAAGAAAATTTATAAAAAGGCATTAACATTTTTTATAACTGAAAAACAAAAATTAAATATTTAAAATGAAAAAGAATTAATAAATTTAATAAAGAAAAAAATTACCCTCTGGATTCTTTCTCTCTCATTTTGTACTTGCTTGTGTGCTTAAGAACATTTAAATAAATACAAGAGAAAACAGAAATATTAATTACAAAAGACAAACACAACTAATAACGAGACAATAAATGTACTGTATCTACACAATGTCTATCGTATAAAATATTTTGAGGATAAAACAGACTTGGAGATTATTGCTTGGGAATTAAATTCTTAATAAAGACAACCTTACTTCATTCTGCAGTTTACTTCTCAAGTGTAGTTGGATTGGGGCTAAAGAAAATTCAGAAAAACGAGAAAAATAAGCATTTCATACAAAGACTAAATTATGGAACTACAAAATACACAATTTATGTTAAATATTGGTTGATGAAAACAGACTTGATATTAATACTGAATTAAATTATTAATTATTGACAAATCTACCATTTTGTAGTATCTTCTCTCTGATTCACTAGTTGATCAAGTTCTGGAAGAAAATTCAGAAAAAGAGAAAACAGAATTCAGACAACAGTAGCATTACATACAAAGGCAATTATTTTTGATTTAAGAACAATAGCTATGAGATCTGCCTGTTAATTAAATATTTGGAGTACTTGACATTAATAATGAATTAAATAATTTATTAAAGAAATACCATTTTGTATTCTTTCTTCTCTTTAGTAGTTCTTGTGTCCTAAATAAAATTCAGCATAAAAATAAATAACAAATAGTATACACACACACATATAATCCAAGGGCCCTATTAGTAAGCTAAATGCACACGGGCAAGTGCATTTTTGCTATTTTACAAGGGTAAAATGGATTGTCTTAATAAGTTATGAGTCTGAGGGTAACGCACAAACTAATCAAGAGTTTCTCTTGCATGAAGAGTTTCAATTATTTAAACAGAGAAATTAGTATACGCAAAGACTGAACACTTACTCCAGAGAAGAAACAAATCTGCTCATACGCACCACCAATGTGCCTGAACATATCTTTTTTTAGTCCAGCACACCCATGGGAGACAAATACATGCATAAATGCATTTGATAGTTAAATGACGTACGCTGGATGGGAAAATGCATCGACTCAACTCTGGCAAACACACTTCCGCTGCATTGAGCTGGGGTTTGACAGGACTCTAAGACTGTGAGTAAAAATCTATTTGCCATTTGTAACAATACATTTTTTTCCATAACAAATTATATTTTCATTGTGGTTGCACTGCTGCAACTCCTTGAAGACTCATAAGGCAGACACTGAAACTGAAATCTGCCAAAAACTGCACTCATTTGATAATGGATCATAGATTGATATTCAACAAAATACACAACATTCAGAAAGAAAAAATGTTTGTGTGTGTGTGTGTATATATATATAATATATATATAAAATAACACTTTCCAGATTTTACTCTGTTCTTCTGGAGCAAACACAGCTAACAAGTATTCCAGCAATCACACTGAGCACAACAGCTACTGAAATCAGGATGATTGATGTCCTCCAAGAACTAAACCTTTTACCTACAAAAACAACAATTGAACACATTGTGTTTATCATGGTTAATTCAAATGTAGGAATATGAATTAATAGTCAATTGTGAATAGTACTGTATACAGTGTGGTATTTTTAAAAATGGATCAAACCTTTATCAGAGTTCCTTTGTCTTGTCAACTACTGATATACACATTAAAATGTATTGTTGATAATGATAATAATAATGATGATTTACCACATTAAAATACCATGAGAAGATGCAAACAAAATATAGTAAATAGAGGTCAGGACTTACTGTGTGATAATCTGTGTCTCCTGGTACGTGATGTCTCAGTCTGACTCTGCAGTGAATCTTGTCGTTTCTGTGACGTACAGTGATGGTTTGTTTCACACTGAATCCTTTGGGTTTGTGTGTCACTCAGTTTCTGAATCAAACTGACTCTTCTGTTCAGCCACTCAAGAACAGGCTCAGATACCAGCCTTCAGATTCACACTGTAGATGAAGTCCTCCTGAATGATCAAACCCATCTACAGTGATCACCGGGAGTTCCTACAACTACAGATCAACATCAAACACTGATTGAGTAAATTAAACAATATCATAAAACAAATATATACACTAAATTAATTATGAATAATGTTTCATTTTACTGGCTTACCTACCTTCAACTCTGACATTAACAGTTGCATCATCGCTCCAGGATTTGGACTGAATAAAATGATTTTGTAACGCCTTTCATCAGAGACTGACTGATGAGAGTTTGGAGTGATGGTCTCCTCTCTGTAGTTCTTGATGATTCAGTTCTTGTTCTCCTCTGTAGGATACAATTGGCTCTGTGTTTCTGTCTTCATGATCCTCAGAGATGCACTAGTTGTGAGTCTTTCTCAGGTCAGATCTAAACTACTCCACTCTCATGTCCTCAACACTGATGCTGGGTTTGACTGAACAGGCAGAATCACATCTTCACCAGCTACAAGTAAAAACAGCATCTGCAGGACTCAACTACTTGCATTGCTCTGTAAAAGAGAAAGAGAGCAGGCAGAAACAGATTTTGCTGAGTCTGAAGCTGCCTCTGTGTCTCTACTAAAATATATAGTGGAGAAGCCATGAAACATGTATGTTAATTAAACAATCAACATGATTTTATATATATTTTGCATTAAGAGGGGTGCTATTAAGATTTCAGTGACGCTAAATGGTTGTAATCAGTGAGCTAATGGTGCTACCTTCTGCTATGAAAATATATATGAAGCTCCATTAGAATATCTAGTGCACCACATTACCAGCTTCTAAATTCATGAGTTGGCTGACACTAAACCAGAGACAGAAGCTGCTACAGTGTTGCAAGTAACCAATCAGAAACAAGTCTGAGGCAATATAGCTGTGAATCGAATCGCAATGAGGGTGGGCCCAGCCTAAAATGCATCTATCAAAATATGCACACATCTACACCTGCTTGAATACACACCACCGCTTAATCAGAGCACCCAGCAAGTATATCATCATAAGCAGGGCAGAATACGTAACACATAACGATACAATAGCATTAGCATGGTGGCTAATAATTGACACAGAGACACCCCAAAAGCACCAAATCAGCAGAACAGTAGCGTTGGCTGGTTATAGTCTGGCTCAGTGAAATAAACAACAGTGACTAGCCAACTAGAAAACGTAGATTTTGAATATACAGTAGAAGACAAGGCTTAGAGTATGATGGATTTGCAATGATTTTGTTGTAGTCCAACAACTAATCAGTCTCTTTCACATAGCAGGACAAAAAGCTTAGTCTTTGTGTCAACACAGCTCTGATTCGTTTTAACTTGATTTACAGTTGAAAACAATCTTTCACAGTTTTTGCAAGAAATTGGAGCATGGCACTGTGTCGTACTCTACCGCTCTTAAAACAAAGAAGCTGTCCCAGCAGGTACAGGCCATGGCCTCATTCGGCTGAGGATCTTGCAGGAGGTGAAATGTTTAATTATAGCCTATTCTCACACCAGCATTTTATATGGACTCAGAACTATGAAAAAGGATTATATGAAACATGGGAATCCAAATTAAATTATATTTAATTTATATTTGTATTTAAAGGTGCCATATGTAGTATTGACATTGAGGTATTTTAATAGGTAATTAGTGTATTGCTCAACGCTGGCAACTTCCTCTTTCATGATATCCTAAATCATAATGTCATGCCTTTTCATCAAATCCTGTCAAAGCCATTACTTTATCAAGGTTATTCCTAGAGAGTCAGTCTCAAGTTGTGTATGGCCTGAGCCTTCAGAAAATCTTGGTCTCCAACATAGGACTCAAAAGTGTCAGCATCTTTATTTCACTGCACTTGGACCATGAGATCTATCCCACATCAGCAGGACCTACAAATTAGTTTTCCAAATTAGAGATGCAGGTGAGATCTTCTGACAAGAGTCAGACCCATTGTTCTGATTACCTGTTGAAATTTAAAGTGGGGAGTCTCTGACAGTTCATCTGACCAGGGAAACAGAGGTGGTTGGAAGCTGAGAACAAACTGGAAAGGAGGAGACCGATGGTTTACGGAGCGAATTCTGAACATACTCCACCTTGGTGATTAGGTAATTTACTCCATTTGTTCTGGTTCTGATGGCAGTACGTTCAGAGGAATCGGGTGGATTCCCCTGCTTCAGTCTCACAACCTGCCCATTAGCTTGGGATGATAACCAGAAGTTAAACTTCCATTGATGTTGAGATGTTGTTAATGCCGAAATGAGTAGAGGCTGCAAGGACGATGAGAAGATATTGCAAATTTGGCATTATTAACAAATTTACTGTGTCAGCGGAGAAGGCTTACCACCAGAAGTGTTCAGAGAGGAGTTGATGGTATCGCTGATAACCAGGGGATGACTCTGCATCCTTTCAATTTGGCGTGAGTAGGTATGCATGGAAAAGCTGGAGGGTTATCTTGGCATCAGACAGTATTGCTCCAATGCCCATGTTTCTGAAACATTGACCTCGACTATGAATTTGTGCTCAGGGTCTGCCTGAAGGATGGGGTGCCTGAAATGCCTCAGAAGTTGCTGACCAGGCTAAGTGTTGTCTCACCCTTGAGGAGTGCCTTGAGGTGTGCTTAAATTCTGAATGAACTGTCTTTAAAGGTTGGCAAACCCCAAGAATCGTTGGAGCTACTACTGTACTGGATTGTGGCCTTATGTGTTGAATGTGTCATTCGAGAGTGTCGAAGTAAATGAAGATGTCGTTCTGCGTAAACAACTACCCATCAGTTGAGCATGTCATGGAAGACAGTGTTGATGAAGGACTGAAGACATAAGGACTGTTAGGAGAGGCTTCTAATGGCATAACCAAATATTCATAGTGACTGGATGGTGGAGAAAGCTGTCTTCCTTTCATCTCCCCTCCCTGATGTGGATGAGGTTGTATGCTCTGCTGGAGATCGAGCTTGGTGAAGAACTTGACTGAACAGAGCATGGTCCTGGTAGTGGGAAGGATAACAGAACTTTATTGTGATGTCATGCGTCTGGTGACTGATTGGTGATTGTCTTGAAACACTCAAGTTCAGCTGATTAATACCCAAAATTATGGCTCCTGAACTTATCTTTCTCCTGAGGCTGCACACAACATATTTCAGTAAGCTGAAGGTGGAGGGGGAAAAGGGCCATGAGAGTATGACGCTTCATTCATACTCAAAGCCGGATGGCACTCTTGCACAGAAAGCAAAAATGTAATCATAGAAGTAATGTTTGATGTACCGAAACAGCAAATATGGATAAAGGTATGTTTAAAGGTTATATCTTGCAATAGCTGAAGGTAAACGCACTTAATAGTTATAGATCATCTTAGGAGCAGATGGATGCAATTACACAAAACTGAGGTATTTGACGATATTTTTTAGTTTATTACGCACAAAACTCAGCGACCATAGCAACCCAGATTATCGAGATTGATTTATTATTATTTTATTTTGAATTAATAACAACAAAACTAAGTGAAACTGATCACAACGCCTTACAGGGCACCAGCATCTGGGGATATCACTACAACTCGCTCACTGACTGAATTCTGCTCCCTGGTGAATTCTCTCATCAGAAACAACAAAGCTCAGTTAAGCATATGAATAGAAGAAGAAATTAATTTCACACTGTAAACATCATCACTGCCTTTAATGGAGTTTTGGAGAATGCTTGAACTCTGAATGATTTTTTAAAATTTACATTAAATACAAATGAATATTAAAAATATAAAAAAATACGGGTTCTTCTACATAGTTAATATCCATTTCTTGATATTCAGCTATTTTTAGCTTTTTTTATTATTTGCTTGTGATGACCTTTTTAGGTGTTTTGAAAGGTTCCATTAAATAAAATGTATTATTTATTATTACTTATTATTATCGATACAGGTGCAAAATTCATTTACTTACACGTATTTAAGAATCAATAGGATATAGTTGAAACATTTGGGAACACTTCAAATAACAGGCCTGCTTATTTCATTTATTATCCTCCTTTTTCTTGAGGTAAAATGGCTACCACCATTTGTGAATTCTGTGGGTATCATCCACATCCAGCTATTTTTTAGCTGTACAAAATAGTTTGTTTTACTGCTGATATTAGAATTTGGTGTGACTTATCACACGCTATTTTACTGTATTATCTTTCTATGAACACGTTATAACAGTGTATACCTATAGCGCTAATAAAACCAGAAGCCCTACGAAACAATGAAAGGTTAGATATACTGCATTCTAACTAACACACACAAATGTGCTACCAAAAATAATAAGTACATGATGCCAAGAGCCTGTTCTCCAACAAAACAGCCCTATAGGTAATTTGTGCAAGCACATTATTAAATACAATTTATTAATTACTACTTCGCCTCCCTAAACCATATTTTACTACGTAATTCATGCGAATGACTTCCATCCCTGCACTAACTCAAGCATAAAAATCGTGAGCAAAATCACAATTTATAGCAAAACTTTCATTTGCAAATGCCTCTCGTTTAAAAGGGCAAAATTGTAGCATAATAAGCTCTGATGGGCCGTATTTCAGGATTTGGACAAACGAGCTATACAGGCGTATAGAGGTTAGGGAGGACAGGTTGGATGCCTCTGACCCTAAATATTAAAAATTATTTTGTCAGATAAATGAAACATGGTGAAACATTCAATGAAAATTGTTATAGCACAGAATGACAGGGTGAAATGATTGAAGCATGGTAAAAGTAGGCTCAGATGAGAGTGCTCTCTCTTTCATTTACTGGTTACTGGTTTCTGAATCAGCTCTATGTGCGCCAATTTTAGCAGATCCTATTGTATTTCTTTTTAGGCCACAAATAGGGCTTCTAGTTTGCTTGGTACTGTTTGTATTGGTATTGATTTATGCAGCTAAAATATATTTTTGGGGAAAACATCAGAATGAAGCAGGAAGGGAGATGTCAGTGGAGTTTACAAATTAATATATTTATATCTGAAGCTAAACAAACATTTAGTAGCCAAATTGGGTAGTGAGTGGAACAGTTCATGTTAGGATCTGATTTTAAATAAACTACAGTTTAACTGGACAACGCACTCCAGCTCTGCACATGAGTTTTAAAAATTACCTGGATACTCTGAGTCGCCTGTAATCCCAATTTATAAGCACTGTGAGTCAAACAAATAAATCTTCCATCTTCAGACACAGACACTAAAAGAAAATATAACATTATAAACAGAAAGATGCATGTTTTCATGTGTTTTGGCCTCTACACATACATTAAAAATTATGGGCCAAATGCAATATTTAAAACAGGTCACACATCATCTACAAATACTGGGGTCCATGTATGATTTGATAGGTTTTCATATCATTTCTGATATAGTTTATAATAAATTGATCTTTTGTTGTTTATGCTATTTTACAGAAATGTATTATTTATGAAATCTGTTCATCTGCATGCAATCTGTTTATTGAAATGTCAGGCTATCTGTGTGGGTACTTAATAGACAGCGTGGAGCAGAAATGAAACATTACTTTTAAATATACAGCATCATCATTTTTCTTTCATACACTAAGCCTTTATTCCCAAAACTGTAATCCAGGATCAGCTGATTTCAGCTTATTTCGTTTCAAACTGAAAAACAAACTAATCAAAACATACATGGACGCAGGAGGTTAAACTAAGATCCAACAAAGCAGGACCAAATGTGAATCTCGATATAGCATCATATATATATTTTTTTAATGTATTTATATGGTTTAATATGACTTCCGCATGCTAGTGATCACTAAGCAGTTAAACGCATGCTCTCCAGTCACACTTATGCTACTGGCCAAATTCTTCGTTGGTTCATTGCTTACCTTCAACTGTATACTGCAGGGAACAAAAAGAGTTTGAATACAATTTTATGATTATATGACATTAACAAACTTTTGTGAGAGTTCATAAAGATCGAAAAGGAGACCATAAACATCCTGCCTCAAGCCCACTTTTCACCTATGGACCCTTTTGGGCAGCGAAGTCACAGAGTCTGATAGTAGTAAATACGATTTGAAGCATTTTTTGTGAAGTGATTTATGTGTAATTTGGTTTTATGACAACAACACAATAATAATAATAATAACAATAATAATACCAATAATAATAATAATAATACTACCATATCTTCAAACTTTACCTAAAAAAATAAACATCCGGTCAGAAAATGTACGGGCGTGCTCTGTCTGTATGGGTAATGTGAGAAAAAGTAAAATATCAACAGATGTGAGCTTTAACATTTCATGAGAACATACTGTAATAGGTGCGTTAGCAATCCCATACATAAAAATATGATGCAGCTTAAATAAAATAGTTTTAGCAATACACTAATCAAGGTTTTATATAAACTAATGAAATATATTTATATTTAAATTAATGAAAATGTGAACAATAAAGAAATTTACAAAATTACCCTTAACAGTTATCATCCTAGTGCTCAGTACATGTCGATAGATTGTAAATGCCTAAAATCTCATAACTTTTTCTTTTTTCCCCACGCTGCCTTTACTGTTCTCTTTTCTGTGTGTGTGTGTGTGTTTAAAAGTTTTTCACATGAATACCAAGAAAAGAAAACAACATGGAGTAAAAATAGTTGTAATAAACCAAAGTATATATATACACACACAATATATATATATATATACATATACATACATACATATACATTATTATATATATATATATAGTGAGTATATATATATATATATATATATATATATATATATATATGTATGTATAAGGGTATATGTACATATATATATGTATATGTATAAATATATATATATATATATATATATATATATATATATATATATATAGTGATTTAAAGCATCCCTAATATCCATCAAGCTGGCATGGATGACCATCTGTCAACGAGGGAAGCACCTGACACCCATCACCGCTGATCAGACACAGCTGCTGCTCGCTACCCCCTGGCCTGTAAAGCCATGAGGGAAGCCAGAGAGATGAGCATGGCCTTCCAGATGTTGACACTAACGTGCTCTTCCCATTTTTCCTCAGACAACAGCCTGTGATCCGATCAGCCTCACCCCAGGCACGGACCCCTCTGCACCACAGGAACGCACCAAGGAAGAGAGCAATCGTGAAAATTCTGTCACGCTGACACTTTTGCAACCATACCATTTCTTCTTGTTTAAATAACCACCCTCCGGTATTTATGTTGAGCCTCCTTTGCCTTGTGTTTCCTTCTTTCTCGTCACAATATATATATATACACACACACATGGCACATACATATACCAGCCCTATCAAAGTTATATTGCAATTTAAAAAAATTCAATTAGTAATTAAAGAATTAGTATTACTACCAGAAGCATCTCTCCATGTCCTCTTTAGACAATTTACAAGATTCTTTTGGCTTTTTTCTACTCAAAGAATAATGTTGTGATGTTAGGAGCATGTTGTCAAGAAATAAAAATTTATGCTGTACAAATTTCAGACCAGTTAAACCCAGACTATTTAATGAAACTAGAACAAGAGCTTTAAATGAGCTTTCACTTCTTTTTCACTTTTTAAATACCTTTCTATCATCGTAATGTCACCAATTTCAGATTCATACAAACCTTTTTCTACACAAACAAAAATTTTCATGGCATAAATGTGTATCACAAAATATAAATAAAATAAACTTAATAAAATAAACCAAATAACAAATAAACTACAAAAAGTAAAAGTGAGACATGTCACTTATGACGTGGACAAAATTATTGGTACTTTAATAATGAAAGAAAAATACAATGGTCACAGAAATAACTGTTATCTGACAAAAGTAATAATAAATAAAAATTTTATAAATGTTAACCAATGAAAGTCAGATATTTGCTTTTCAACCATGTCAACAGAATTATTTAAAATAAACTCACTTAAACAGGCATGGACAAAAATGATGGTACCCTAGAAAACACTGGAAATAATGTGACCAAAGGACATGTTAATTCAAGGTGTGTCCACTAATTAGCATCACAGGTGTCTACAACCTTGTAATCAGCCATTGGGCCTATATATATGGCTCCAGGTAATCACTGTGTTATTTAAGATATGGTGTACCAATAATTTCGATATGGACCAGAGGAAGCAAAGGAAAGAGTTGTCTCAAGAGATCAGAAAGAAAATTATAGACAAGCATGTTAAAGGTAAAGGCTATAAGACTATCTCCACAACTAGATGTTCCTGTGACTACAGTTGCAATATATTATTCAGAAGTTTAAGATCCATGGATCAGCCAACCTCCTGGACGTACGTGAGTGGAGGAAAATTGATGACAATCTAAGAGACGGATAATCCGAATGGTAACAAAAGAGCCTAGAAAGACTTTCTAAAGAGATCTGCTGTGAACTTCATGCTCAAGGAACATCAGTGTCAGATCGCACTATCCTGGCCATGTTTGAGCCAAAGTGAACTACATGGGACGTACCAAGGAGGACACCATTGCTGGAAAACTAATCATAAAAAGCAAGACTGAATATGCCAAACTACATGTTGACAAGCCACAAAGCTTCTGGGAGAATGTCCTGTGGACAGATGAGACAAAATCGTGAAGTTTTGCCAAGGCACATCAGCTGTATGTTCACAGACGAAAACAGCTTACATCAAGAAAAGAACACTGTCCCTACTGTGAAACATGGAGGAGGCTCTGCAGGTTCTGGGGCTGCTTTGAAGCAAGGCCTGGCACAGGGTGTCTTGAATCTGTGCAGGGTACAATGAAATCTCAAGACTATCAAGGAATTTAGAGAGAAATGTACTAGCCAGTGTCAGAAAGCTTGGTCTCAGTCGGGCAGGTCATGGTCTTGCAACAGGACAATGACCCAAACACACCGCTAAAAACACCCAAGAATGGCTAAGAGGAAAAATTGACTATTGTAAAGTGGCCTTCTATGAGCCCTGACCTCAATCCTATTGAGCATCTTTGAAGGAGCTGGAAACATGCAGTCTGAAAAGGCACCCTTCAAAACTGACAACTGAGCAGTTTGCTCATGAGGAGGGGGCCAAAATACCTGCTGAGAGGTAGAAGTCTCCATTGATAGTTACAGGAAGCGCTTGATTGCAGTGATTGCCCCAAAAGGCTGCGCATCAAAAACATATTAGGGGTACCATCATTTTGTCCAGGTCTGTTTCATGAGTTTATTTTTTTAACAATTCTGTTGAAGCATGGTTGAAAACAATGTCTGACTTTCATTGGTTAACATTTATAGAATTTTATTTATTATTACTTTTGTCAGATTAAAGTTATTTCTGTGACTATTGTGAGTTTTTTCTTCATTGACCAAAGGGTACCAAATAATTTTGTTCACGTCTGCATATGACATGACATTTATAGTCCCGCCTGTCCGCTGCTCTCAAAACTCTGGCCATTTGATACCTAGAATATCAAAATCAACTGGGGGCAAAGGTGATCCTTTCCTATCTAGCACCTAAACTCTGGAACAATCTCCCTAACTCTGTTCGGGAAGCAGGACACTCTGCCAGTTTAAATCTAGGATTAAAGACACATCTTTTTAACCTAGCCTACACATAACACCCCAACATATTTTTTATTATTCAACCTAAAGGATTTTAGGCTGCATTACTTAGATTTGCTGGAACCGTGAACACTATTCTACAATACGATATTCTGGTGGGACAATGTAAAAAGAATGGCATCTACGCTTATTATTAGTCCTGTCTCTTTCTTAATCTGTTTCACAGTTTGTATCCAGACTAGATGGTGGATCAGCACCCAGAGATTATGTTCATCAGGAGACCAGAATACCTAGATGTGCACCGTGGGACAGATCACTGTAGATACTGATGCACACACACACACATACACACACACACACACACACACACAAGTCATTTACACTACCTGGGACACAGCTGCATTTAAATCTGAACTGGAAGTTAAGTGCTAAGGTCCGGGTCAGAGGAGAACTGACCCCAACTGGAGTCTGGTTTTCCATTTTTTTCTCCATTCTGTATGGATGGGGTTTGTTTCTCTTGCCGCTTGTCGCCTGGCTTGGCTTTGTTGGGGACACTTAACTCTAGTGATTATCGCCGAATTGATTACAGAGATTGTCTAAAAGACTGATGAATGTGATTGCAGATATGAGACATGAACTTCAGCATAAAAAAAGAGGTCCTTTAATGTAAAACCAGCCTCTAAGGCTCCATGTGCTCTCCTTCACCTGCATCTCACTGTGAAAAACACTCTTTTTTTCATCCTATTATTTTCCTAAAAACAGAAAAAAATATGTCATGAAGGTCTATGATAGAATCTAATTCAAGAATAATAATGAGATAAATAATTTCAGTCACCTTGAAAACAAGGTTACATAAAAAGGATCCTTCTTTCATCTTCTTTACATACTGATCATGTTCTCTAAAGAAAATCAGAACAAAACAAGAGGAATTCAAATGGACATTATAAACATGCATCTATTATGGGGAGAACATTAATCATAAACATGAAAATAATAAACGCTACACATTTTTTGTAAATTTAATAAAGGATAAATTCAACTTTTGTATTTTGTTCACCTGAACCGGCAGTTGATCATGTATTTGAAAACAAATCAGAATAAAGGCTAGCTATTTCTATTTCTGAATATTTTCAAAAACAAATAAATGAATGGCAAAACGTGATAATACTGCTAAGATATTCACAGTGGGAAAACAACAGATATTTTGACACTGAAAATACCACAATGTGCTGATTACTGCATTTATTTTTTGAAGCCTAGTAATTAAATGAGCTATTTTTGATTTCATTTCTGAAGAAAATATCAGTAGGCTACTTTTTTACCTCCTTATAATTTAGGGAAAAATTATTTGTTACATTAAATCACACATGGGTACACACTGACACACTGGATTTTATGAACATGCATCTATAATGAGAAGAAATAATACCTACAAATATAAAATGGCAGAAATGTTCAGATTATATAGATTAATAGGCTAATGGAAGACAAATTCACCTTTGTTGTATTTTTGTTCTTCTCCTCCTGTAGTTTCCACTATGTTCTGGGAAGAAAATTCAGAATGAGGGCAGAGAAGAAAGAAATTGATTGTTAGGAGCATCACAAATGGGTATCGGAGCTATTGAGAATAAGATCATGATAAATAGTGAAAACGTTTCTAAATCAAAAGTCACGATGGAACCGGCTTGGGGACTCCATCACGGAGCTTAAGAAGTCATGTGATTTTGCTTCTGAACATCGGTGATTGCGGAGGCTGGTGTGGTGCTGGCTTTTTCCCAGTAGTCTGCAGACTAGACAAATATCTATTGGTCTTTTCTTCTTAAGCTCAGAGGTGATTGGGTCCTAAGAGAGACTCATGTAACGCTTCCATTCCTTGACGGAGGGAACGGAGAGATTACATTGGATCTTTAAGCTGGGAGGAACACAAGGAACTGAGACGCTCTCAATGGGTCTGATGTTAATGAAGAATTTTAAATGTTAAAAATATAACTACAACAATAAAAATGACAATAACGCAATGATAACATAATATGAGAGATAAATCCCACTTGTTGTATTCCGCTTATCTCCGGCCTGCAGCTGATCATGCCTCTAAAAGATCATATTCATACGGTAAATTTAACAAGTCCAATGTACATTTTATAAACGTGCATATTATAGTGGATAATGACTACAAATAAAAAGAAAATGAAAAATGACAACAATGAAATAAGCTAATATTCACCTTTGTTGTATTGTACTGATGTCCATCTGTAGCTGATCACGCTCTAAAGAAAATACAGATTTAAGAATAGTAAAAAATATGATTAATATACAGGCTATAATGGTTTCTCAATGCATTTAATAACAAGCATAAATAAAACAGAAATTATATTTAATCAAAACAATGAAGAAATTCAATATCACAATAAATTAATAAAGTACAATTATAACTTAAAAAAGATAATTTCTACTTTCTGTTTTTCTCCTGTTCTCATTCCTCAGTTTGTCGTGGTGGTTTCAAAGAAATTCAGAAAAGGCAAGAGAAGGTGACCAAGATGACATAAGATGTATACTTTCACCATATGACAAAAAAGTTTATGAATACTGTCTGTTGATTAACTGATTTGTGGATGAAATGTATGGAGTTACTTTTATAGTTCTATTTATTCAATGGGAAACATATTGTGAATAGAATTAAGAATAATTATATTAAATGGGTTATATTGGAAGAATATATATGCACACACACACACACACACACACACACACACACACACACACATACATGTTCCTTTAAATATTATTCACAACATGGGAACTGCACAGAATAAATTGGAATATAAATAATTTTGTTATCAATTACTACTTTTTCTGAATAAAATAATTCGTGTAGAATTATTTTTTTTCATTTGAAAAAGACACAAAGTAATTCCAAAGACATAAATTAATAGTAAAACTAATAACATAATGGGTTACAGAAAAAAAATACGTGATTTCACAAGTATTGCATGTATGTCCAATTTTGGATACCATTAGAGGACTGAAAAATTATCTCAGCCATAGGATCCCCTATTTAAAATGAAATATGTTAATAACAAACAAACAAGAATCACTCTGTTTCATTTAACAAAACACAGCTGACAGTATCCCAACAATCATAACAGAGCACAAAACAACAGAACTCAAGATGACTGAAGATGTCCTCCAAGGATAAAAAAACTTTTACTTATTTAAACAAAAACAGTGACTCGTGATTGAGCACACTGTCACCAGTCATATTGTGTTGTTACTGCTCTTGATAATACAAACAAGATACATTTGTATAGTACATACACGTAAAAAAATGTGACAGAAAAAAGTGCAATTAAAACCAATGCTGATAGCTAAACACAGCTTGATGCATTCAGTTCAGATTGCTGATTTTCAAACCATTTGTATTTATAGTAATTTTTTGTTACTAAATGTAAATAAGGTTTCCATTTTTCTTACGTTATGTGTACTAAGTTTGTCAGTTAGTAACTACATGATGCAAAATGATGTATTTTGCATCTTAAAAATGACAAATTTTGTATTTACATCATCAGTTTTGTAAATACATATACTTGGATATCTTGATATTCATAACTAGGAGAAATATCTTGTTTATTTTATATCTAAGTGACATTCTAAATAAATATAAGGTGTTAAAAATTTTTACACTTTAATTGATTTAGTTTACAGCATATCATCATAAAATGTCATAAAATTGTACAGCAAAATGCAAATATACTGAGGTGATAATCTGTGTCTCCAGCATGAGATGCTTCAGTCTGATCCTGCAGTGACCTGTCAGTTTCCTCATATACAGTGATGGTGTGTTTTTACACTGAATCCATCTGTGTTTCTGTGTCTCTGTAGTGTCTGAACTTCAAACTGACTTCTTCTCTGTTCAGCCACTCAAGAACAGGTTCAGGATACCAGCCTTCAGAGTCACACTGCAGATGAAGTCCTCCTGAATCAAAACCATCTACAGTGATCACCGGTGACGCCCAGCAGAGAGACCAAGATGAAGAATATCTGGCAGTATGCATAGCCATATTTTTTTCAGTTTTAGTTCAGTTTTTTTTTAAATCATAAAGGAGCAACATACAGTGGAGACGGTTGTAAAGCCGCTTTGTCATGGATGGAGAGTACCTCAAGGCCCAACATTAGACCACATTTTCACAAGTCTTACATGTTACCTTGTGAGATACATTTTTGCATGTCCTTTTATAAAGTGTAATATAACATTTTAATCAGTATCCATCTGTTTACCATTAGTGTTAGTGTTATGTGTGAAGTAATTCATTCGCCTTGTGTTAATGCAGTTTCAATTTTTGTACAGGCTGCATATGTGGCAAGAGAATTGACAATAAATCATACTTTGAATTTCTTTGACTTTGATATCATTAGTAAACATGGTGTTAGCTATCACCATTATTATTATAATATTCAGCTCTGTGATTTATTTGTGGCCTGACGAAACATACATATGAAATATAATTTGCAAAACTAACGGAATGCACAGTTGGTATATAAATAAATTGATAACTAGTAATTTTGTGTATATATATATATATATATATATATATATATATATATATATATATATATATATATATATATATATATATAATGACACATTATTTCAATACAAAGGTTTCATTTATTACTATAAAGCTGGTTAGACACAATCATTGTATTGTCAGTGCATTGCAAAAATACTATGTAAAATGATGGAGGCCTGATTTGCTTTAGGTTTGTAATTTGGTTGTATCGTGCTTTAATTTATTGCAGTTTATTATTACTGCAGTGTAAAAATGTATGTGCAGAGAGTGCTAATAAATATTATGGATGAGTTAAAATAAGATAAGGTAATCACTACATAATAATTTATAAGTGAACATTATGTTACAATCATCCCAGTCTTCTACACTAAAGCTTCATGTCTAAAATTCATTTCTGCAGTTTGTTTTCATTGGATCTACCTACCTTCAACACTGACATCAACGGTAAAGCACCAGACCAGGATTTGGACTGAATAAAGACTTTAAAATCGCCCTTCATCAGAGACTCAGACTGATGAGAGTTTGAGTGATGCATCTCCTCTCTGTAGTTCTTGACATTCCAGTTCTGTTCTCCCTCTGTAGATAAGCACCTGCCTGCATTGCCGCTTCATGATCCTCACAGAGATGCACTAGTGAGTCTTCAGGTCAGATCTAAACCACTCCACCTCATGTCCTCAACACTGATGCTGGTTTGACTGAACAGGGCAGAATCACATTCTCACCAGCTACGGCAAAACAGGATCAGCTGGACTAACTACTTCATACTGCTCTGTTATAAGAGAAATAAAGAATGCAGGTGTAAAAGTTATATCAATAAAGGGTTACTTTTATCATTTGCTGTTCCAAACTCCGTAAAAGCTTTGTTTGGCCTCTGAAAACAAATGTAAGATATAAAAGAAAGAAACATCCAAATTTAATAGGTAATTTGTCTCCAGTTAGGTATAGATCTGGTGGTGGTTCCAGAAGCGAAAGAAGGTGACCGGTGCCTCCATCTTGTGTTGGGATGCCCTGTGTGACGTCAGACCAGAGTTCAGATCTCTAGCAGCAATGGCATTTCAACGCATAGAATTCCGGGCCTAACATTTACTTTTGTGTTACAGCGAAGAAAAAGGTTTGAAATGACATGCATGACATTCAGGAATGAAACACTATTCCTTTAAATTAGAAGCAGTTTGTTTGATTTACAGATATAGGACCGTTAAAATACAATTAAGAACTGTCACCTAAGCAAAATATCTCCGTGTGATAATCCTCAAAATTCAAACAACTTCTTACACATTTATTATTTATTTAAACATGTTTTCATGTAAAGCAGTATCTGCATAGGTTCAGCTGAGGACTCATTTATCAAATTAAACTACAAAGCACTGCCTCTAATGTCCCTTTGTGGATTTGATTACTTATTACATGGCTCTTTGGAATAATTTGATTCTGATTGGTCAGTCTTGGCATGCAGTAGTCAAATATTTATGAATAATGAATCATCAGTTGGACTATGACCAGCTGACTGTACATTTTGCTTATATAAGTTACTTATTATATCTCCCTTCTCATTATTTAACACATGAACACACACTTGAATACAAATATTTACCTGATCTGAATCAGTAATTCCAATTAATAATCAGGAGTGGTCAAACAAATGAACTTCATCTTGAAGAGCATGGATGCTGCAAAAATTATTATTTTATATATATATATATATATATATATATATATATATATATATATATATATATATATATATATGGTAAATTGAAATGCTTAACCAGAAACATAACCAGATAATCTAAACTCATAAAATCTATACAGACTTGCTTGTTTGTTTCTCAGTTCTTTCATGACTATCTTAACTTCAATGGGACTGCTCCGATCACACAGAGAAGATTCCTGGTTTAGTTTTCACTCTTCATTTCACTGAACATCTTAAGTGATTGCACAGTTCCTCCAACTGTGACTAGTGTCTAGGAGCAGGAGGAGTAACTTTACAGTATTTATAGACCTTGAGGACTTCTGCTGCCCGAAATCAATGTCTCCAGGATTTGTAAAGTTTATAACTGGCATCATGGAGGGGGTGTGATTTAACTTTGAATTAGTTTTACAGGTTTAACTAGTTTAAACAGCTAGTTTATTTGTCTCACAGCTGGATTAGCTGGCTCATTGCACAAACACGAGATACTGTAGAAAAGAAATGTAACAACCTACTGAGGTCATGCATAATTATTATTTTGGGCATAGTGGAAGGGTCTGTTGTCTTTTTCATGTTAATACAGTGGAATTCAAAAAAGTAAAAGAAACAAGCACAGTACACAGTCGCATCGAAATTAGCTTTTTGTCACAGATATTCTTATTATAATAATTTCACAAAAAGCTTGTGATTACATTGCACATGGATTGTTGGCTAAATGTCAGACACATTTTCATTATTAATTTTTATGGTGTAGATATGTATGAAATGGCAATACCAGGTTATATGGCCATTTATGAGAGTTTGACTGGGTGTATGTGCTGTAATGAATGAGGGCCTGAGGCGGCGGATCCATTCGCAGGGCTTGGCTGAAGGCAGTTAGGCAGGCGCTAAAACACAGCAAACAGGAGTAAAGAGGTAAGGCGAGCAACAGAATCCAAAAACAGGCAGAGGCCGCGCCAGGCAGCAAACAATCAGCGACGTAGACAGGCAGGGTCGAAAACCAAAGAATCTATACTAAGGACTGCAAGGCTAGGCTGACTAGGAAACGTAAACAACAAACAATCAATGCAACCTGCAGGTGAGGGGCCTGTTTCAGTATTTATAGTCTCCACAACAGGAAGTAGCAGCAGAGAAGTGATCACAGATCATCCAGAGGTAAGGGCTCCTCTGCTGGCTTGGTGACAATAGCACAGTTGAACAAAAATAAGAACGTATTTAACTTTTTAGACGTGTAAACTCATTATAGATGTGGTCAAAATGAGGATGAATGCATAAGGCTTGCTTTTTTGGTTATTTTGTAAAGAAAAGCGTGAGAAAATTTGTAGAATGAGGGACATGAATGCCAAATTCATCTGATGATAGCTTTGTCAGGTCAGTATATGGTTATGCCAAGATAGCAAGTTATATGTAGCCAAAAATCGGGTAGAAATATATCAGTTATTAAATAAATGCTAACATCTGATTGTCTAGATAGAGAAAGATATTGTATGACTCTATTCCAAGCAACAGATATATATATACACACACACACACACATATATATATATATTAGTGCTGTCAATTTATTTAAAAATTTAATCAAGTTAATCACACTGATGGACTGTGATTAATCACGATTAATCGCAAATTTAAAATACAAAAGATTTCCTGTAAAATGTGTTGAACAAAGAAATGTATGTCATACTAGTTTTCTAAGGAAACAGATCAAGTTTTATTATCTCAATACTAATATTTCAATTAACATTTCATTATAATACTATTTCAGAAATGAAAGTCTAGTGTACAAAAATAAACAGTCTCTCACATTCTTCATCCAAAATAAAATGCATAATAAAACTACTTCAAAGATAGACAGATCCTCCAGTTATCATCTTAACAATCAGGTCTATTTTAGAAATTAAGTGTCTGTACAGAGACAAAATGAACAGTCTCTAGAGGCATCTGTGCAACATTCCTCCTTCCTGAACCACTCATGCAACATCCTCTTTCTTCAAATGGTTGCCTGTGACAGACTAATCTTTAGGATGCACCTGAGTGTGCTGAATTCACCAATGTAGTGGACATGTGTCTATGCTGGCATAGGCTCCCTGTACTCTTTCAGACATTTATCTGTGGACAGAGCCTCAACACACGACTCTGACTTGATCCCATCATTAGGAGGCCATATTTTCTCTTTGGTGGCTCTGGCTCCTACTTCCAGGAAGCTCTGTGGAGCAGGTTCTCCATCCTTTCCAGCATAACACTCAGCCACACCTCCCTCTCTGATTTGGGCAAGCACCTGAAGGTCCTTGAACCGGGGTCTAGAGCTGTCGCCATCTTTAACCACCACATTGAGCCTCCTCTTCCGCTTGCTGAGATCTCTTGTGAATGAGCCTCAGCGCACTATGTAGGCAGGGTCACACCAGAAACCTCCATTGTACGCAGGAGATGGTACAGCGCAGGTAGCACCACAGAGCAGGATATACTTTTCACCTCCCAGGAGCTCAGTGATGTACCTACAGTAACATACACAACTGACTAAAATGACTACAGTTTATATTCAGACTTATAATTACTAGTTTTTATTCGTAAAATTGAAGAGGGAAAAATCAAGTACCTGCAAGGTTCCAGCAATGTTTCCAGCTGGCTAATCTGTCGTAATTGAGGTTAGCATCGCTAACTTATGCTTGCTGTGCTAGCGCTGCACTTACTGGATACGACTATTTTACGGCACTTGGCTAAACAAGCACAAATCCAAGGTCCGAAAAGCCATGGCGATAAATCTTTGTATAATGTGCTGCTAATAATCAACGTTTGGTTCGGTAACGGATGTTGTAAACACATGCGTGACGCGTGACGTTACCCTGATCATAATAATAATAGATAAACTATCCGCGCTGCGATGATGGCAGCAGTTCGTCAAACTTAATAAACGATTAATTTGGTAAGAAAAAATAGTAACGTTAATTTTTTTAATTAATCGCATGCGTTAACGCGTTAACGTTGGATAGCCCTAATATATATATATATATATATATATATATATATATATATATATATATTACATATATAATGCATACATTATGTATCTAGTGATGTTCCTTTCTTATATATAAATAAATAAATTAGATAGTTTTATGTTTCAATTATAATTCAAAAACTAAATTATCAACTGTACAAAAATTTAGCTACAAGTCAATAGAAAATTTAGAGTTGTGAGGGCTAATTTTATATATTTTTAATGGTCTTAAAATGCATTTCTCCTTGTTTTGAAACACTAATTCAAGTTTGTGTGCTTTTAAATTATGCTGTTGCAAACGCCTGTGTAAATCCATCTTTACTATCTCTACTTGAAATTTTTGGTGATATGGACCCAAGTCCACAGTTCAAGTCATTGGTATCCACAACAACAATGACTTACAAGGGCTTTAGGGATTTGCCAAGAAGCCCAAAAGAGAATCGCCTCTTATAAGCGGAACTGTTGTTTTGTTTTAAAGCAGCAGTCGGGGTTTGGGTGTCTTGCTCAAGGGTCTTCAAGTCAGCTTTAGCGAGAAGCACCTGTTCAAGGGCCAACAGAGACCTGAAAACTGCAACCTTGGAACAGACTTCAACCATTGTAGGCCTTATAACAAGCAAAGGGAATGGAAATGTGCTGCTTCCACTGATGAAGTGGTTATTCTGACCATTACAGAGTGAGCACAAACCAATGAAACAACATAATTAAAAGAACACAAAATATGTAAAACAAAACAAACACAATACAAATAATTCCATAAAAAAACAGTAAGTCACATGGGTTTGGAACAAATATGAAGGTGACAGGCACATGACAGATTCTTTTTATTTTAGGAGAACTTATTCCTTTGGGGAAGTGGCTGAACTGAGAAATCCAATTTCCCTTGAGCTTTCTTTAATACATATGTCAGTCAACAAAACCCTGTCTCGTTAGGGGTTTAAAAACTGATGTGCAAATACAGGATTAATTGGCCAATAATAAACTGTTATAGATATCAATAAATATTCTATTTTTCTCAATGCTTGGAATTTTTAAAATGAACGGGAAATCAGTTTGTCAGCCGGACATTTGTTGGGGCCGTCAGTGCTGTATACGGTGTTAAAACAATCGTGAGATTACTAGAGTCTACGTGTTGTGCCACCTGGTCACCTTCATAATTACTGCCTTACATTAGCTTCAGACTGCGCCCAGTGAAATATAGTTGGTTTTGTTAACCTTCATTTAGTTTGATTAATTTTAAACAAGATTATGTGATGCAGGCTTTTCAGAGAGACCAAAAGAAGATGATGAAGTTCGATTATTTTAACAAGCAAAACGGTTAACCAATCACAGCAGGAGTCTGAATGAGCTCCGCCAACAAAACAGACTAAGCAGAGTAGACAGAAAATAGTCCATCACTTCTAAATTATAGAAATTCCTCTCTCTTCTATATATATATATATATATAATATAATATATATAATATATATATATAATATAATATATAATATATATATATAATATAATATATATAATATATATATAATATAATATATATATATATATATATATTATAATATATATAATATATATATATATAATATAATATATATAATATATATATAATA
>NC_056701.1:4451189-4521189 GCF_018831695.1 Puntigrus tetrazona | reverse complement strand
AGGCGTAATAAAGAGGCAGCTTTAAGTAGATATTTGTGATGAAACAGAATTTACATCTAATAATAAAATTGTGAATCAAAAGACAAATTCAATTCCTGCTCTATTTTCCTTGTTCTCAAGTATTTAGTTGACCAAGTTCTGAAGAAAATTAAGAACTAAAGTAACATTAATTAGAGTAACATCACACATGGGTACATGTAAATGAATAAATGAGTTATTCAAATGGATATTAATAATCGTGGCATCTAAAAGAAATGGCAAAAAGAAAATGGTGACCTTAAATATACACTTTTCTATCATATGACAAAAAGTACATACCTAAAAACACGGGGTAAAAAAATACCCATAGCTGGGGAAAATATGGACAAACCTAGCAAAATAGGTTAAAATGTTTAACTCCAACCTAGTAACCCAGTCATCGGGTCAAAACAACCCAGTTGCCGGGTTTATCTATATTTTAACCATCAGTGGGTTTTATTTTAACTCATGTTAGAGTGTATAAACATACACAATGTCTGTTAATAAACTATTGAGATATTAATTTAAAAGATACTTTAAATTAATGGTAAAATACAAAAGTACATTTCTCTGTAGTCCCATACTGTATATCCATATATTAGTGACTAAGAAATTAGTGAAACATCTCGGTTACTAATGTAACTCTTGTTTCTGATGTCAGTCATTGAAAATGACTGAGTATTTTCAGGGCCACTACAGCATGAAATTTTGTACTTGCACAGGTCCAGCTGTGAGCTACATGTGCACGCAGGAACCTCAGGGAGCAATGGGAGGATGATTACTGTGTGGCAACAGGTCTTCCCATGCCTCCCCAAATCAACGGCAAATCACCTGGATAGCTCGGGAGAGTCTCCACTCCTCGGAGTGACTCACATGAGTGTGTTGGCCTACTAATGAGGATTTCTGGGAGTGTTAAAGACTCACAGCAATCTCTAGATGGCGAGCAGACACTGCCCTGATGATTGATGATTGATCCCTTATGATCTACTTCGCCACTTCATGCGTATGCGACATTTATATCAGAGGTCAGTGCCGAAGGGCATAGCCAATAGTTCTAGGAGTTCATGTGCCAGTGCAAACAAAGCCCTGGTTGTGGTTCTGAGATTGAACATCGATGCACACGGCATCACTATCTGTCTTAGAGATGTTTGTTGTATTCTAGAACATCCAGCCGAGGTCTGACTAAGGAAATGATGATAGAGAGAGAAGCACAAACCTGTCCTCTCAGTCCCAAAGAACAAATCTGAGTGGATCGTCAGACAGGGACCATGACAACTAGCTCTAGACTTGATTTAGTTACATTAAATATATTAAATAATAAACAAACTTGAATCTTACCTCTGCTTTTACTTAACACATGCAGCTACTGCATTCCAGCAATCACAACGAGTACAAAAACAGCAATCAAGATGATCGGCGTCCTCCCAGGATTAAACCTTTATCTGCCAAACAAAACAGTGATATAGATCGATCTTATTGTGTCCAGTCAAACATTTATTACTGTTTGATTGAAAGGGATTAATAATGTAATCTTTTCAAGATATATATCGCAAACACTTGAGTGCAGTTGTTGCTGCTAAGGACTTTTTCTACACTGGGCCATGGGTTTTTACAGATTTTCACATGACTGTACATATAAATACACTATACATTATGTCATGCATATATAATTGTACAGTGATTTTTATTAAATGTACAATACAACGTAAATAATAAATAGCTAAAATAATTTAATGCATTAAGTTGATAATTAATTTATCCATTCTAAGCATCATAAAATTTACAAACATAATTAAAAATATGTAAATACATACTTGTGGTGATGATCTGTGTCTCCAGCATGATGTCTCTTAGTCTGATCCTGCAGTGAATCTTGCTTCTCATATACAGTGATGGTGTGTCTCACACTGAACCCATCTGTGTTTCTGTGTGTCTCTGTAGTTTCTTGAACTCAAACTGACTCTCTCTGTCACACACCAAGAACAGGTTCAGGTTCCAGCTCAGGATTCACACTGCAGATGAAGTCCTCCTGAATGATCAAACTCATCTACAGTTATCACTGGAGGACGTCCACAGCTACAAAGAAAATGCGCTTCAGTCCATAAACCTGTCTTTTGGATACGCTGCATCAAAACTACACATTGAAAGAGCAAAATATAAGGTCTGTAATTTTAAGTGATAATTGCCATAGAAAATAAAAAGAAAATGCATGCACTTTTATCTCTGTTAATTATATTATTACATCGGTCTGCTATTAATTTATGTTGACTTCTTGGAAATGCTAAATATATGGAGGTTTTGTACATGCATTCAGATCAACCCCAACTCTACTTGTAATTCAAAAGGTCTAAAGATAACATATAAAACATAAGGCACTGTGTGCTTGTTAGTCACTTTCATAGTTGTGTACATGCTTATACACCACAGCTCATTTCAATGTGTTCAATCTTTGTGGTCCAGGAGGAGAAACCATGAAAGTTGTAGTGGACAATCTGCAACATGATATTTCTGTAACTCTGCAGATCCTTTACGACTGACTCAAGGTGTGTCTCCATTTGAACGAAGTGAACTGCATGAATTTCAGGTATTCTGACATCTTATGATCCATCTAAGTGAATTCGAACATGTTCACAGGAAGCGTAATGGAAAATCACCCATCTATCTTTTTGTGCACTGCTTTACCAGTCAGAGTTTTTAATGATCGGAAGAAATGGAGCAGTTGCAATAAATGTTATTATTATACTTCTAACTAGATTATTTTGAATGCTGATGAGTTATATTTGTATATTGTAATGTATTAATAAGTTAAACTAATTAAAACCGCTAAAAACGGGCTATCTTTTTATTTGCTCTTTCAGTTAATGAGGCTGCGGAGGTAAAGAAACCACTATCTGTCACTTACTTCAGTCTGATCAGTTTGTTTTGTTTTGTTCGTCAAACAGCTCCGCCAGTGCTTGTGTTTCCCGCCCCATTGTCATCTGATTAATCACTTTAGTTGCCTTATCACCCGTGGCTCATTAGCCTCTTAACTGCTCCCTACTTAAGCTCCCCTTTGTTTGCAGTCTTGTGTCTGACCGCTGTAGTGAAGATGCTTCGTTTCTGTCCATCCCATTCTGTCCTGTCCTGTCCTGTCTCCAACTGTCCTGTCCTGTCCTGTCCTGTCTCTGTCCTGTCCTGTCCTGTCCTGTCCTGTCCTGTCCTGTCCTGTCTGTCCTGTCCTGTCCTGTCCTGTCCTGTCCTGTCCGGCCCAAGAATAGATTTTTGTTTTTTTTAGTTTTACTCGGTGCTCGCTTCTTGCCTTGTAAGGTTTTCCCCAGATCTCGGCTCTGTTCCAGTCCTGGTTTCTCTGGTGCTGTGTTTGGCAGCTCATCCCTCACCTGCCCCTTTTGGATCTTGTAAGCTGGGATCAATCAGCTGAATGTGTAGAGACTTTTGAGAGGACTTCATACCAGACGCCTGCCTAACAATGGATTGACTGGGGACTTGTTTTTGATTTTGATTTTTTATTATCTGATTTTTAGTCTTCTGTTCCTCTGCCTCAGCCGGCTCCTGTTCTAAGACAATAAATAAATTTAGTTCAACACCTGCAATTGAATCCGAGTCTGCTCCTGACAGAACGGCCAGACCCGAATGGATTCAGCAAGGAGACGCCTGCCAGACTGCTGTGCTTCAACAGGGCATTCTCCTTTGACCAGCATGCTATCCAAGAAACCAAGCACCTCAAGAGACTTTGACCTTCTGAGAACCCAGGTTGCTGAGCTCAGTGTCAAGGTGCAGGAGCTCCAGCAAGAGATTCATAGGTCAGTCAGTCCTGCTACCACTCTGGCCTCATTTTTCACTCCTCAGATGGTCCAGAACCCCACACCAACAATCCTCCTCCTAATTCGCAGGTCGGGCCTTCCTTGTCCCAGTGTTCCTTGGTCTTTGCGCTCCAGCTCCCGTCATATGCCGTTGCCAGAAAGAGTCTCTGGTGGCATTTGTGACTGTTCTCCTAAGGGAAGTGCTCGGGATTGGGCAACTGCAGTGTGGGATGCTCAGCGCTTTCTTTCTGTGCCACTTTCCTGGAGTTCGCAGGCCGAGATGACTGGTTGTTTGACCGACCTGCTCAGGAGAGGAGGCAGCCTCCCAGCTGGTGCGCTGAGGCAGGGCGATCAAATGCTCAGTCACAGACTACCTCATCCAATTTAGAACTCTGGGCGGCCACTCAGACTGAATGAGGCTGCTTTGGCAGCTGCTCGAGGGGCTGGATGGGCGGAGACCGTGATGAGATTGTCACCCATGAACTGGTCGATCTTGGACTTCGTGAGCTGGCACCAGCGGAGGATCGCACTGAAAGGCCGCCGGGCAGCGGTGGACTACTCGGTCCTCCTGGACCTTGGGTGACAGAGCAACCAACACTCGCCACCACTCCTGCAGCCGACCCTGGGCCCATGCAGGTCGCCTTCACCTAACTGCCAAGGAGAAGCAGCACTCACTGACCCGGGCCCTGCCTATACTGTGGAAGCCTGGACACAGGGCCATCCAGTGTTCTTTTTAAAAGGTCGGGTCCATCAGCAAGTCGGGAATCCTGATGGGCGCTTTCTCCATGCTCCGAGTCTCCTAAGTCTGCACTCCTGCTTCCCAGTCCATTCAGTTCCAGGATTCGCCCACTCTTGCCCAGCCCTTGTGGATTCGGGAGCTGAGGGCAATTCTTGACACCTCGGCCGCAGCTCAGTGGGGCATTCCCTGCCATTCCTCTCCCCTTTCCCATCCCCTTCGCTTCCTCAATGGCCTCCTTCTCTTCTCTATCACCCATTGCACTCCTTCAGTAAGCCTAGTGGTTCTGAGTAAATCACCGTGGAGGTAATTGAGTTGTACCTTCCTTGACTCCCGAGCTCCTGCTGTCCTGGGGCACCCGTGTGGTTGGTGCAGCACAAGCCTCACGGATTGGCCAGGCAATTCTGTGCTATCTTGGAGTCAGTCTTGTCTTGCTTCATGTTTGGGTGCCGCTTGTCTCTGTCTCTGTGTCTTCTGTAGTCTAGATGAGACTGATCTCTGGGGTCCCGGCGAGTACCATGATCTCGGTCGGTCTTCAATAAATCTCTAGCCACATCTTACTTCCTCACCGCCGTAGACGTATCAAAGTATCAATCTCCAGGCACTTCTCCACTTAGTGGTGTTTGCTGTACACTTGTCTAGTCCTGGAAAGAGAGGCCATGGACAAGTATATTAAGGAGTCCTTAAATGCCGGCCTATCCGAATCTCTCTTCCTCACCTGTTGGTGCTGGGTTCTTCTTTGTTAAGAAGAAGGATGGCTCTCATGTCCTTTGCACGATTATCGAGTTTGAATGACATCACCATTAGAAATAGGTATCCTACCTCTGATGTCCTCTGCCTTTGAGTTACTACAGGAGCCAAGGTCTTGCATTGCCAAACCAGACCTCCGCCCATCATCGCTCTTGGTCCGTGATCCGTGAGGGGATGAGTGGAAGACAGCTTTAACACTTCACGGGACACTTTGAATACCGGGTCCTTCCTTCTGGCTTACTAATGCCCCAGCTGTCTCCAGGCCCTGACTCACGACGTGCTTGAGGGACATGGTACCAGATTTGTCTTTGTGTATCTTGGATGATATTCCCCATCTTCCCTCAAGTTACAGGTACACACACCAACATGTCTGCCAGGTGCTACAACGGCTGCTGGAGAACCAGCTTTATGCTGGCGTGAGAAGGCGTGTTCCACGCTGCCGCTTCTGTTCTTGGGGCATATTATTTCAGCGAGGATTAAAGCTGATCCTGCTGGCACGTAAGAGCCGAGCCGAGTGGCCAACCCTCGATTCTCGGAAGGCAATTGCAGCGTTCTTGGGCTTCGCCAATTTCATAGGCGATTCATCCGAACTTTGGCCTGGTCGCTGCATTCCCTTAACGGCACTTACCTCTCCTAAAGTATCGCTCAGGTGGAATTCTCTGGCTCAGGAGGCCTTTGATGTTCTTGGTCCTGTTTCATCTCTGCTCCTGTTCTTTGTCTTCCAGATCCCGGAACGTCAGTTTATTGTTGATGCAGATGCTCAGAGGTCGGCAGGTGCGGTTCATCCCAACGTGTCCCTAGAGATGAGAAGGTGCACCCATGCATTTTCACCGTCAGCCCAGAGCAATGCGACATAGGTAACAGGAGCTGCAGTCACTGGTTTGGGGGAGTGGCGCCAGGGCTGGAGGGAGCTACGAGCCCTCTGGTATGGACGGATCATAAGAACCCGCAGTATATCCGCTCAGCCAAGAGGTGGTTAAATGCTCGCCAGGCTCGGGCACTCTTCTTGGCGGTTTAATCCTCCTCCTCGTGACGGCCGATCTAAGAACACCAAACCTGATGCCCTTTCTCGCCTGTTCGAGGGTCCTGGGAGGATCTGATCCTGATACCATCTCTCCCCAAGGGCGCGTGGTGGTGGGCCTTCCCGGGACGCCGAGCAGCGAGCAAGGAAGGCCGGACGGGGAGGGGAAGGTACCAGAGGGTGCCCAGAGGGTCGCTGTTTGTGCCGGCGCCTGGCGTCCTGGAGGTGCCTCCAGTGGGCCATGAGTCCAGGGTAGCCTGTCACCCAGGTTCGAGATCGCTGGCTACCATCCGCTACGATTTTGGGCGGCCATCCATGGCTCGGCGTCAGGCAGTTTGTTGGCTGCCTCGGTGTGCACTCAAAATAAGACTTCTAACCAGCCCCTGTTGGTCTGTTGCAGCCTTGCCCATTCCCCTCTCTCGTCCATGGTCAAACCTGGCCCTTGACTTTGTTTCCCTGGTCTTCCCCATCAAAAGGCAACATCATGGATACTGACGACGGTGGTGGATCGCTTTCCTCCAAAGCAGCCCATTTTATCTTGCCCAAACTCCTCCGCCAAGTGAGACCGCACAGGTGGTGTGGTGGACCACGCTCTTCCGGATTCATGGCTTCTCTGCAGATGGTCTCCGGTTAGAGGACCACAATTTGTCTCTCTGCGAAAGAGTTCTGTAGACAGATCGGGCCTCTACGAGTCTGTCTTCAGGTTTTCTACCCCAGACCAATGGGCAGTCCGAGCGAGCCAACCAGGATCTCGAGAGAGCCTCTACGCTGCATGGCATCACACAGTCCACAGAGCCCTGAGCCAGCAGCTACCGTGGGCCTAATATTCACAATTCCCTTCCTGTAGCCTACAGGCATGTTCCCCCTTCAATGTTCTAGCGGGTTTTCAACCACCCTTTTCCCCACCCAGGAATCCGAGGCTGCGTCCGCCTGCCTTAGCCCCTTTGTTCGCCGGTGTCGCTGCACCCGGGAGGAGGGCTAAGGAGGTCTTGGCCCGGCTTCGAGGACGACCAAAGAGAGCGGCCGACCAGCCACAGTGACCCCTGCTCCTCAGTATGTGTGGTCAGGAAGGTATGGTTTTCTTCACCAAGGACCTGCCTTCTCCGGGTGCCTTCTCGCAAGCTGGCGCCAGGTTCATTGTCCATACCCTATCACCAAGGTTCTGAGTCCAGTGGCAGCGGCTCAAGCCTCTAACACGCTTGGTCGGGTTCACCCTGTCTTTCATGTGTGTCTAGGGTTAAGCCTCCGTGTTTGTTCCTCTTAATTCTGTGAGTTCTACCTCGGACCCCCTCCTCGTATAGTGGATGGCACTCCAGCACACTGTGAGAAAAGCTCCTGATGTTGGGACGCTGCAGGTGGGTCGGGGTTTCCAGTTTCTGACTGGGAGGCTACAGAATCGAGGAGGAGCTGGACATCGCCCGGACATTCTGGATCAGACTCTAAGGAGGATCATCACGCGATTTATGTGGGCTCTCTCTGTGGCGCCAGGTGGCGCTCCTGGAGGGGGGCACTATCACGACTTCAGTCTGACTGGGGTTTGTTTTGCTTTGTCTCGTCAAACAGTCTGCCATGTGTTTGGTGTTTCCCGCCCATTGTCATCTGATTAATCACTTTAGTTGCCTTATCACCTGTGGCTCATTAGCTCCTTAACTGCTCCCTACTAAGTCTTCCTTTGTTTGCAGTCTTGTGTCTGAATCGCTGTAGTGAAGACGCGGCTCTGGTTTCCAGTCCTGCAAAGTCTTGTCTGTCCTTGTCCTGTCCTGCCTTGTCTGTGTAGGTCTGCAGAACAGATTTTTGTTTTTTTAGTTTTACTCGGTGCTCGCTTCTGCTTGTGTTTTCCAGATCTCGGCTCTCTGTTCCAGTCCTGGTTTCTCTTGGTGCTGTCATGCTCATCCTCACCTGCCCCCTTTTGATCTTAAGCAGATCAACTGCGCTGACCTGTAGACTTTTTGAGAGATTCTCATACCAGACGCCTCTAAGGTCAATGGGATTGACTGTGGGACTTGTTTCGATTTTTTGGTTTTTTATTATCTGATTTTTAATCTTCTGTTCCTCTGCCTCAGTCAAGTTCTGTTCTAAGACACAACAAATTTAAGTTCAACACCTGCAATTGAATCCGAGTTCGCTCTCGACACTATCTAGGCTAAACATATACATTTTGACTATATAATATATACGTGAATTATATGTATTTCATATGTGTTTAAATTTGAAAGTAAAATAAATGACAATTTTATTAATGTAACATCTTAATCTGCATGATACTGCCGTTGATATTCTTTCATGATGTTGCAGGGCATTTCGAATGAGCGATTATTGTCAGCTAAATCCACTTCAACAGACACTACTTAGGGAAGGGAGTAGTGAACACTGTGTAGGGACCCTGTCAATTGGAACGCACCTCGAGTTACAAACATCCCAGTCTTCCCTAAACACCAAAGCTTCATATCTAAACTTCATTGGTTCACTCACCTTCAACACTGACATCAACAGTAACGTCATCATACCAGGATTTGGACTGAATAAAGCACTTGTAACGTCCTTCATCAGAGACTCGGACTGATGAGAGTCTGAGTGATGCGTTTCCTCTCTCTAGTTCTTGATGAGTCAGTTCTGTTCTCCCTCTGTAGGACTCAATCTGCTCTGCATTGCCGTCTTCATGATCCTCATAGAGATGCACTAGTTGTGAGTCTTTCAGGTCAGATCTAAACCACTCCACTCTCATGTCCTCAACACTGATGCTGGGTTTGACTGAACAGGGCAGAATCACATCTTCACCAGCTATGGCAAAAACAGGATCCACAGACCCCACTACTTCATACTGCTCTGTTATAAGAGAAAAAAAAAGCACATCTAAATGATACAGTCTTAAAGATTTTGTCTTTACTTCAACATGTGAACTGAGGTCCCATTACTTACTGAGCCTTGTGTTATTCCAAATTTATACGACTGTCTTTCTACAAAAAGAGATATTCTGCATAATGTTCATATACTGCTGGACAGTTACAAGGGACTGTCAACCTCCAAAAGGACAAAAAGGTTAAAAGCGGTCCAGAATATGAGAGTTGTATAATGTCATTGACACCACTCATTGACTCACATGTAAACTTATCACATAACATCACATTTGACATAACGCCAACTAAATTTGGTTCTTAGTCTGTTCCTACGGACTGATATGACTTTTATGGCATTTTTGGCCTTTGTGAGCAGCAGCAACGGGCAGTGTGTTTGTTCTACAGATTTAACCGTTTAGAATCATCATCTTCTTTCACATTATAAGAAACAACACAAGACACATTTGATTCCTAAAAATGTTTCCATGTAAAGCAGTATTTGTTGTTTTTATCTTACAAAGTCAGCTCATCTGTTCTCAGGATTCATTTACTACATAAAACTACACACAACAAAGCCTGTGTACACTTTTATCAATGTGACTATTTGTTCTTTAAAATACCTGATTCTGATCAATCTTGTGGTCAAATATTTCTGAATAATGATTATTATCTATGACAACGTTACAGTACTTTCCAGTCACGCAAAAAGCCTTGATTTCTATATGATTTTTTTTGCAGTGTACTTTGTACAGGATAACAAAACAGTTTTGAATATTTGTTTATTTGACAAGTGTTTGTGCATTAAGCTGCATAACGTACAGTAAACCTGGTATTAAGGCAAAACTAACTCCTTCAGTTGGACTATGACCGGCTGATTGTACACTGACCCTTATAAATGTTACTTATTATATCTGTCTTCATCTTTCATTTACACATGATGAACACACTTTGAATTCAAATAATTACCTGATCTTGAATCTGTAATTCCATAAATAATCAAGAAGGTCAAACAAATAAACTTCATCTCTGAAGGACACAAATGCTAAAACGAAAAATATTAGAAAAAGAGTTGTGTATTATGATCAGAAAACGCACAGAATGTTAACATGCATTTTGTTTTCTTTATGTTAAACATACCTAGAATGTCTAAATTAAGGTAATCATTGTAGACTTCTAGGTAAAAGCATTTATTGGTTCTGCCATGACTTACCTTGAAACTTTAAGAGAGTGAATAAATAAGATGATATGAGAGATTGTACGGAGATCATTCCTGTTTTAGTTTTACTTTCTCTTATCATGACTTAAGTGACTACAACTCCCTCCCACTATACTAGTTAAAACTTAACTAATAAACATCTTGTGTTTGCTTGATTTCTAATCACATTCAATCTTACAAACATTTAATGTTAGATACAAACATAAATGCACTCTTAAACGCATACAAAAGTGCTTTAGCATGTTTTTTCCTATTTGATTTCTTATAATACCCTGCAGATAGGTTCCTATTTGGCGCTTTTTCATTTTATCATAAAGTGTAATATACAGTTTATACGGAAAGTATTCAGATCCCCTTAAATTTTTCACTCTATGTTATATTGCAGCCATTTGCTAAAATCATTTTTGTTAATTTTGTCCCCTCATGAATGTACACACAGCACTCCATATTGACAGAAAAAAACATTTTTGCAGATTTATTAAAAAAGAAAAACTGACAAATCACATGGTCCTAAGTATTCAGACCCTTTGCTGTGATGCTCATATATTAAACTCAGGTGCTGTCCATTTCTTCTGATCCTGAGGGAAGCCAGGAGGTTGAATCCTCCACGGCCCCCAACAGTACCCTCTTGGGACCTGTCTGTAGTGCTGACAGCACTGCAGTAGGCTCCGTTTGAACCCTTGCCAGCAGTTGGGCTAAAGTTCTTTTATCTATGAAGTCGTTGCTCCTGCTCGCATTGGCTTCCATCAAGAGGGTAGGGGACCTGCTGGCTTTTTCGGTCAACGATTCGTGCCTACAGTTTGGGCTCGCGGATTCCCAGGTAACACTGAGGCCACGGCCCGGCTACGTGTCCAAGGTTCCCACTACCCCCTTCAGAGACCAGGTGGTGAACCTTCAAGCGCTGCCCCTGGAGGAGGCAGACCCAGCCCTGACGTTGCTTGTCCCGTCCGAGCACTAAGATGCTACGTTGACCGGACACAAAGCTTGAGGACCTCAGTCCAGCTCTTGTTTGTCACGGAGGCCGGCAGAAGGGGAGTGCCGTCTCCAAGCAGAGGATGGCTCACTGGATAGTGGACGCCATTACCCTGGCCTACCAAGCACAGGGTATGCCCTGCCCCCCTCAGGCTGCGGGCACACTCAGCAAGTGTTGCATCGTCCTGGGCGGTGACTCGTGGCGCCTCGCTGACAGATTTGTAGAGCTGTGGGCTGGGCGACCCCTAACACGATTGCTAGATTCTATAGCCTACGTGTGGAACCGGTATCCTCCTGTGTTCTCACCTCAAATGGGTAGAAGCACTGAGAGGCCCGGTTTCGGGTCAGCTTGTTAACCGCTCCAGAGCGTCCATACAGTAGACCAGGGGTGCCCATTACATACGACTGGTCGATCGCAAAGGCATTGTGGGTAGATTGCATGGCATTGAAAAAAAAAAGCGCATACAACTGCGCTAAGTGCTGCAAAACTCTAGCAAGCTAGCGAGTAAGAAAGGGGATAAAAATGAGTGGAAAAGCTGGACCATTAAAAAGCCGAAGACCTACCACTACCATACGGAGTGGGAGGAGGACTTTTTTTTCACAATGTTATTTTCGAAGTGCGTTTGCCTCATCTGTCAGTCTACAATTGCTTTACTGAAGAAGGGAAATGTGGAGCACCACTTTCGGACTGTTCATAAAAACTATGACACCGAGTTCCCTCCGAAAAGCGAACTGAGAAGGAGAAAGGTGAAGGAACTAAAATCCCAGCTGTCCGGATAGCAGTCATTTTTCACACAGCTAACTTCAAAGGCAAGAGCGGCCACTGAAGCATCGTTCCGGGTGAAAAAAAAAAAAGTACAGTTGTATTGAGTTGTATTGTGCAATATAGGTTGATGCAGTAATGCAAGGTACACCAGCATATACTATATAAAAATAATTCTCATTGCATTTTTAGTGGGCGGTAGATCATTTTGACTTGGTCTTGAAAAAGTGTGTGCACCCCTGCAGTAGACCCTGTCGAGCTCCTCCATTCCCCTCGGCAGTCAGATGTTGCGGAGCATCTGGCACCAGGCCCTCTCGATGAATCCGTGAGAACAGGTGAGGGCTGGGAGCCATATAAAGTACCCCAAGAGGACTTTATGTGTGTATTTCCACGGCTTAGCCTTAGAGCCCCGTGTTTCCCCGGGAGACCTTCTGCCCATCTAAGAGGGTTCAATCACCTCCAATTTTCCATATGCAAACTGAAATATGGACAGTGGGATAAAAATGAGTGGAAAAGCTGGACCAAGTAAAAAGCCGAAGACCTACCACTACCATACGGAGGGGGAGGAGGACTGTACTCATACTGTCCATATGCGTATTCATTCCGAGACCTCCTACGGGAAGGCTGGACTTCCGCACGTCCCTGTTCACTAGAATGTGGGATGTTTCCCAGTGTTCCAGTCTTACCAATGGGTAGTGTTTACAAAAGTAGCTGGCTTCTTGTGGTCGAGCCCCGGCCTACACCGATAGACTGAGGGGGCTCCCACAGGACACTGGAAGAGGCAGCGTCCATGGCGTTTTGGTAGGGATCCCAATTCGTCGGTCATCCGACGTGACTCGGAGTGACCGACTGAAAGGGAATGTCTCGGTTACGTATGTAACCCTCGTTCCCTGAAGAAAGGAACGGAGACGTCACGTCCCATCGCCACGGTGCTGCACCTCTGCTGAAGGGGCCAGGTCACTAGCTCGGCTCCTCAGCGAAAACCCGCTGCTTATTTATACCCGCGCTGCCAATCTTCAATTGACTCGTTTAGATACACTCAAAGTAGATTGGTCTCTCGAAGCGAGATCCCAATTCGTCGGTCATCCGATGTGACGTCTCCGTTCCCTTCTTCAGGGAACGAGGGTTACATACGTAACCGAGACATTAGGCTTTATACCAGAATTCATCTTTAGATCAATCATCAGTAAAGAGCACTTATAGACCAACATAATCCAAGAACACTTTATACAGTTTATATATCTTTTAAATATAATGAATTATATATGTCAACGTACATCTTATTCATTCTTTATTTTTGTAAAATAATGAAAAGGTTCATTCATATTTTAATAAAGCTGCATAAACAAATTCACCTTTTGGTATAATTATCTTCTGACTTTGCAAAAGTTGATCAAGTTCTAAAAAAAAATTCTGAAAAATATGAGAAAAAACATAGAATCATTTTTACAACAAACAAGTTATGATCTTTTATTTGTGTTTATAGTATTTACGTCATACTAGTGTACATCTAGTACATGTCACGGTTAGTTTCTGTTTTGTGTTTTTGTTCTTGTTTAGTTCTAGTTTTAGCATTTTCAGTTTGCCATGTTTTTGCAAGTGTGATGTTTTTTTTGTTTTTTTTTTCAGTAAATAATACCTAGATCTAGCTCTACTGGAAATTGTGTTTTTTTAAACAGCTATGACAATACCTGAATAAATATACATTATATAAACGACTGGTGGCAATTTAATGTGGTCCTATAAGGTTCATAAAATAAATCAACACATATAGTTAAATTTGTACAATGACATAAAGACAAATTCACTATTTTGAAAAAAAGTATTTGAACACCCAATGTCTGTTAATTAAATGTTACAAAATGCACAAATACATTTGCTAGTTGAACAATATGGCGCTGGGTGGGAAAATGAAAACCGCTCCGGACTGAAACTAGAAAACACACTTGCGCCGCATTGTATTGCATTGCATTGCATTGCATTTGACTGCAATAAAACATTAATGTAACGCCTGTAAGGGTTGTTAAAATTTAGTTAACAGAACCCTATTTTTGTTTATGTGGATATTTTTAAATGTGTATTATGTAGCCTGTAAGAAGTTTGTGTAAGTACATGTCCCTTTAAGATCTTGGGACGAAACTCTAAGTCTGAACATGCCGTATAGTTCAAATATAGTACAGTATAGTTCAAGTATTGTACAGGACAAATTGACTGAATGGTAGTAGTAAATAGTACTGTGGTCAGTATCCATCGTGGGAAGTGAAGAAGAGATCAGATAGACCCATTGAGCCACAGGAAGCGCTCACAGGTCCTCTGACCACGAGGGACGAGAAGAAGAAAAAAAAAAAACAGATAGCGCACCCAGCCAACAGGAGCATTGGGTGATCCTCTGGCCGCGAGGGACGAACGACGGTTGGTGAGACTGTCGGACTTCATGACGATTGAGACCGAGGATGGAATATAGGTACTGTTGGGTTTTTTTTTAGCTCGCTGGAGAGTGAAGAGGCCAATAGTGTTTTAAAGGTGTGGGATATTTTCTATCCTTTGTGAATACTTATTAATGATGTTTTATTTTTTATATTTTTATGCAAATGTTTTGCATTAATTCAGTTTATTATGAGCATTAAAATCAGCTATGGCATTGTAATACAAAGTAGCATATATATCTTTTAAGTAGCATGGTATTTGTGCAAGCAATATATTGTGCAAAAGAATGTTAGTTTAACAGGAAACTGTCAGCTAACATCCCTGGCCTATGTCTGCGTGCAGAGGAGTGATAAGCAAGCTGCAAGCTTGGGAGGTTAGAGGGCCAGGGGTCATGTATGTCTCTCTTCAGGTTCTATAGGTCACAGATGGAATGAGGAGGTCAGCTTTCCTGAAAATAGGATACAACACCGAATGGGCAATGGAGTCAGATAACTTCAGGGGGTGTGAACTGAAGAGAGACAACGATAAATATTGAGAACTGCTGGAGTGTGAGCGCACTTTTTTGTGTGAATGAACTCAGCAGCTGATGTTTGTATCATATGCATCTGTCGAATAAATGATTTGGAATATAAATTTATGTCTCTTCTTCGATAAAAGAATGCACATGGACTGCAGAAAATAATTAGTCCAACAAATGCCACTACGCACTCAAGCCACGAATCAGGCCTGCATCGGGAGTGGGTATGAGGGTGGTTATGGTGAGAGTGGGCCCACAGTTTATATGGTGTTTGTTGTATATATTGTAGTAGGTGTGAAACGTTAACGTCAACGTTACTGTTACTGTTAACGTTACTGTTATCGTAATACTCGTGTTTTGTAGTACACCGGAAACTTCTCATTTGTGGATACCTGGTGAATAATAGTATTTTGATATCCTCCTTTTAACACACATAATTCTATATAGTTTTTTTTTGTTTTATAAATAAAAAATCATTTTGTTGCATACGGGTATTAGATTACTCATTTGTGAACCTTTATTCTCTCTAAAAGTGGTATCAGAGGTAAGGCTGAAATTTTATAGTTGAGAGACAACCAATAAAGGAACCCGGTGCTCTAGCCTATAGGGCTTAGGTAAGGACACATCTAAGAGGGCAGGGGCGCTACACAAAGTGGGGGCTCGTCTGGGATTGCATCTTCCCCTCCCTGGCACCATGCAGAAGAGAGAAATAAACAAGTGTCGATACCCTTTTTTGTGCTCTTAACTGCGTCTTGTTGAGCTATGTCTTGCCGAAGTAACCCCCTTCTTCAAAATGATCTTGCTGACTGGTGCAATGAGACTGGGATTGACCTTGCACACGCATTGCTGCTAACAAGTGTACCACAAGCGACAGAGACATCATGCATTGAAGATGTTGCTGAGACTGTGAAAGCTTTTGGAAGAGTGCACATTTGAGACACAAGATATGTAGCCATTCCCGCTACCCTATTAGTGCTGTGTGAATGCAGAGAGATTGTATATCCCACTCGTTGCCTCATGGAACTGAAACCCACCCCTGAGGAGACCTGGATGATAATTACTGGAGTTGAAAGAGACCCAACCAGTGCTGTTCCAGCAGGATTTACTGACCAGCTCTCCCAGTTTCTTAGGGATGAAGGGAAGTCCATGACTGATCTACAGGCTTTGTTTCCTTCACTGAGTGCCAGCCCTACCTCTGCTGAGTCAATCATTCGTGTGATGGGTGAGATCCTAGAGAAAACAGCAAGACCACCAAGTGATAGCAATGCTTACCGCCGTTTGCGTACTTTCTCTGGGATGGTTCCGACACCCAATGGAGAAGAAACTATGGACCACTGGATGGAGCAAGCTAAAATGATGATAACGGAATGCGAATGCTCTGAGAAAGAGAAGAGGATGAGAATTGTCAAAAGTCTGAAAGGGCCTTCCATGGAAATCATTAAAGCTGTCCGTATGTCTAATCCGGATGCCAGCTCAATGCAATACCTTGATGCCCTTGAAAGTACTTTTGGATCCTCAGAGTCTGGAGAAGATTTGTATTTTGCTTTTCGGCTTCTTTGACAGCGCCGGGCAGAGTCCCTTTCTGATTTCCTAAAAAGGATTGAGAAATCCCTGACTAAAGTTGTGCAAAGAGGTGGACTGTCTCCTTCCCAGGTTGACAAAGCCAGAGTGGAACAACTGATTCATGGAGCTGTCTAATCGGATATGATGCCCTTGCAGTCTAGGTTAAGGGAGAGGAAAGAACACCCACCAACTTTCCTGAGACTGTTAAATGAGATTCAAGAGGCTGAAGAAATTGAAGTCACTCAACGGAGGTTCACTGCTACTGCAAAATCCATACACCTGCAGGACGAGGGGAATAACTGCCCAGTTTTTGTGCAAGAACTAAAAGCAGAAATTCAAGAATTAAGGGCCCAGTTAAAAAGTGACAACTCAAATAGTGTACCAGCATCCTCCATGATGTTAGAATCCAGAACAAAATTAAGACAAACAAGCCCCTCAGATCAAAAAGAGGTAGCAAAGGATTCTGAAGTTCAGTCTTTGAGAGAGCAAGTACAAGCTGCAGAAACAGATAGCAGTCATGAATGTAGGTTCAAGTAGTTCTTCTAGTTATCACCAGTTCCCTCAGAGGCATGCTTCAGGCCCGCAGCAACCCAAACCCTCACGGAATGTGGAAGATTACTTTTGCTACCGGTGTGGGGAAGACGGACTCATTGCTACAAAGTGTTAAGCAGCTGAAAATGCCACTCAGGTAATCACTAAATTAATTAATTTGTTACGGAGAGCAAAAGGACTGAAACGTAATCCAAACTCCAACGATCCGTCTGGAGAGAAAGCCTGTTTTTCTAAAAATAGTCAGGCGCACACCAGTGAGCAAAGTGGTCTGCCCAAGGGACTAGTTGGACCAGCCTCGACCGTGGAAGTAAAGATCAGTGGTCATCCATGCCAAGCCCTGTGGGACAGTGGATCTCAAGTTACCACTGTCTTCGACTCCTGGTACTCCCGAAACTTACCCGATGTGCTCATCCATTCTTTTGCGGGATTATCTGTCTGGGGACTTAGCTCATGCAGTTATCCCTACAAAGGATATATTATCATAGATTAGGGGTGGCCAACCTCTGACCTGGAGAGCCGGTGTCCTGCAGAGTTTAGATGCAACCCTAATTAAACACACCTGATCCAGCTAATCAAGTACTTCAGACATGCATAGTATATGTGTTTTAGCAGGGTTGAATCTAAACTCTGCAGGACACCGGCTCTCCAGGACCGAGGTTGGCCACCCCTGTCATAGATGTTACCTTCCCCATAACTCACTCTGGTGCTGAAGAGACCATAGCTACCTTAGCGTTAGTCTGCCCAGATCCCCAAGGCCCGCCACAATTCCCTGTAATCATTGGGACCAATGTGAGCTTCTTTCAACGACTGCCAGCGTATAAAGGGAATACTAAGGAAAGAAAACATGCCCATTAGTTGAGAATACAGACACCCCCAGTCTGTCGCTTACCTCCAAGTGGAAAAACTTCAGCCACAGATCAACCTGAAGGTAAAGTGATTTGGGAAGGCCCAGGAATGTTTAAAGTCCCATCACGAGGGGAGCGGTATGCATTATGTAAAGTTGAGTCAGATAAACCCTTGAGGAAGGATATCTTTCTTATTGAAGCCTCTGCTGTGGATCTGTTTGTTTCCCCAGTAGTAATGCCTTCGTCAGTGGTAGATGAGACTAATTTCCAAGTTCTGATTCACAATGACACAAGTAAAGATCTCTCAATTCCAGCCGGCTCTGTAGTTGCCCATGTATTCCCTACGGACACAGTTATGGTAGCTCACGACATCCCCGAATCCCAGGGACCCCTTAATCCAGAGTTATTCGATTTTGGGGAGGCCCCCATACCTGCTACCTGGGAGAAGAGATTGCGTATGAAGTTGGCTGAGCGGAGTAACGTTTTCTCCACTGAGGAATGGGATGTAGGTTTGGCTAAAGACATTACCCACCAGATCAGACTACATGGTCCTCGCCTCTTCCAAGAATGATCAAGCCGCATTGCCCCAGCTGACATTGATGATATAAGATGCCACCTTAAAGATCTTCTAGCAGCAGGCATCATCCAGGAGTCCCGAAGTCCGTATGCATCACCAATTGTCATAGCCCAGAAAAAAAATGGTGCTGTATGAATGTGCATTGATTATTGAACCTTAAACAGCCGTACTATACCTGACTAATATGTCACTCCACGGATTGATGATGACCTTATAGTTTTCGGCAGAACACTCAAAGAGCATGAGGAGAGGCTAATGAAAGTTTTGTATCGACTGGAGGAATGGGGCCTAAAAGTTTCTATTGACAAGTGCCAGTTTTGTCAACCACAAGTCAAATATGTGGGGCATATTGTATCGGCTGCTGGTATAGCTCCGGATCCAGAGAAAGTGTCAGCTGTAACTCGATGGAAAGAGCCAATGGACCTGAAATCCTTACGGTCTTTTACTTGGATTTTGTGGATTCTATCGGCGGTTCATTAAAGGGTACTCAATCAATCAATCAATCATTTTTATTTATATAGCGCTTTAACAACACAGGTTGCATCAAAGCACTGTACAGGATAATGTAGAAGAGTACAAGGGATGTATAATGACGAGAGTGAACAATTTCTTATTAAATGCAGAGACGGTCTCTGTAGTCAATTCAACGTTAAATCACTAGAAATTAAGTGTCCCCAACCAAGCAAGCCAGAGGCGACAGTGGCAAGGAAACAAAACCCCATGCATACAGAATGGAGAAAAAAAAACCTTGGGAGAAACCAGACTCAGTTGGGGTCAGTTCTCCTCTGACCGGACACCCAGCACTTAACTTCCACTTCATTTTTAAACGCAACTGTGTCAGATAGTGTAAATGACTTAGTGTGTGTGTGTATGTGTGTGTGCATCAGGATCTGGTGATCTGTCGACGGGCGTATCTAGGTTTTCTGGTCTCTGATGAACATAATCTCTGTGTGCTGATCCACCATCTAGTCTGGATACAAACTGTGAAAACAGATTGAGAAAGAGACAGGACTAATATTAGCGTAGATGCCATTCTTTTTACGATGTCACAAGTACAACGTATTTTAGGAGTAGTGTTCCCGGTTCCAGCAAATCTAAGTAATGCAGCCTAAAAATCCTTTAACGGATTTGAATAATAAAAAGTGTGTTGGTGTGTTATGTGTAGGCTAAGTTAAAAAGATTTAATCTAGATTTAAACTGGCAGAGTGTGTCTGCTTCCCGAACAGAGTTAGGGAGATTGTTCCAGAGTTTAGGTGCTAGATAGGATGTTGGCTGCTGCCCCTTTAAGAACGTCGTTTCAGTGGACCCATGGGAACGTTGTGAGGGAGGGGAAAGAAAAGAAGAAAAAAAAAGGAAAGAAAAAGACCATGTTGTTTGGTTCTAGCGTGTTGGACTTTTGACGATTTACAAGTGTTTGATTACCTACTTAACCTACTTATTCCCAGCGTGGTGAGAATGTTTTCGTTGTTAAGAAATACGATGTTTAATATAATGTTACGTAGATCGCTATTTTTGGCGATTATAGCGATTGCCGCCATAGTGCGTAAATGTTAATATATTATGTTTATTTTTCCTTTGTGTAAACGTATGCTGTTTATGTGATTATATTACTAAGTATAAATGTGTTTTTTGTGTTTACAGTTTGACCGCACGTGTACCGCACATATACCGCACGTGTGCATGTATGCATATGACAATACTAAAAAACAACAATCGCAAAAGAATGTGTACAGTGTGAGTTCTGCACTAGTGGAATAAAATCAAAACCAAGTTCCAACTTAATGTTATCATTTCGTGGGTAACATTAAAGTCAAACACGTAGGAAGAAATAAAAGTAATAACAACATGGATCAAGAGACAGAAGAAAGTTCTATCCCAGATCAACAACAAAGGGGTCTCAAACGCCAACGTGGTGGTGCAAAGGCTGCTGTGACACGCTTAATGACACAGATTACTACCGCTATGAGCTGTAATCAGCCAAAAGATGTAGAAATGAAGCTTGCTGCCTTGGATGAGGCTGTTATGCGATTTCACGAGGTCCATGACATGTACCACAAAACGTTAGAAGATGAGGATGACCTTGATGCTTCTAAGGGCTATTTAACATCAGTTCTGCGTGAAGTGCAAGATTTACAGCACACAGTCTTAAGCTGGCTTGAAGATTTTAAGTCATCAATGGAATCTTCTGATGCACCAAACTTCCAAGAGGGACATCCAATGCTCGAGGAAGCTGCTAAATTGCAAATGCCTACTATAGAACAAGTATCTACCCAGTTTCAAGAGCTACAGAATCTAAGACAGAAAAGAGAATAAAGAGTTTTCTGTGCTTCTAGCTCAACAGGAAGAACGCTCTGCGTGCAGAGTTTAAACTACAACTTCAGCAAGCGGAATTTGAAATGGATGGACTAAAAGGCTTACTGAAGCTCAAAGACACTGAGATGGAGGAAAATCGACGAAAGGCTGAGTTAACGACAATAAATAGAGGCTTTTCAACTCCTGTCTCAGGTAATCCATCCTTAAATTTTCGTTCATCACTCTCAGCAGGAAACGACAATTCTTTATGTCAACTACTAGAACTGACAAGGCAACAATATCAGTCACACATTGATTCCATGCATCTGCCACCTGTTGACATCATCAAGTTTGATGGAGAACCCTTAAAGTACTGGCAGTTCATCAGATTATTCTCCTCAGTGATTGAGAAAGAGACCGTGCCAGATCAAGAAAAGCTCACTCGTCTGCATCAGTACACTGTCGGCCAAGCTAGAGAAGCTATCTCATTGCTTGTACAAACCTGACTCTAGCCTGGGCTATGCAGAAGCCATGACTATTCTGAAAAGGCGTTTTGGCCATCCATACGCAATATCGCATCGCAAGCATGGGTCGACAAGGTGCTCAATCACAAAGACATTAAAGACAACAAGCAGTTACCAAAAGCTTTGCGGACATTCTGTGTAGCTGTCGTGACACTCTTAAAGCAATGAATTGTGAGGATGAGCTAAATGGTGGGCGCACTCTGCTACAAATTGTGGAAAAGCTGCCTGAAGACATAAAGAAAAGATGGCTCACAATAAATTATGAGATTATCAAATCTGGGACGTTTACCAAAGTTAAGCGATATAGTCTGTCTTGTTGAATCAGAAGCTGCTAAGAGAGCTGATCCTATCTTTTGGGAATCTCCTTATGCCTGCAATTCGAAATTCTCGGTGAGTTTCAAATCAAATATCAAGTCAAGCTTCAATAAGAAAAGACAAACATTTCGCAACAATGTCAGTTACGACGGATGAATCCATCACATCGCCCACAACAAAGACTATTTCACGATTTAAATGTCCAAAGTGTACTGAAGTACACTTTCTGAATCAGTGTCAAGCCTTTAGAGCTTTATCTGTTCAAGAGCGTTTGGCCTTTGTTCAACGAAAGCAACTTTGCCTAAACTGCTTTATGAAGGGTCACCGCGCTGCAGTCTGTTCTCGCAGCTGTGTATGCAAGGTGCCTGGATGTGGGAAAAGGCACAACAGCTGGCTACATTCTGCCATTGTAGCTTCTAACAATGACAAAGACCAATCTACTAACCAAGCCACGAAGATGAGGCGGTTGTTGACCCGCCACAAGCCATTCAAGCATGCCACCAGAAAATGCATTGACGTCAGTCAAAAGAAGATTGCACTTCCTATCCTGCCTGTTGTGGTTTCAGACAGACACAAGCAATTCTCTATGAATGTCTTTGCTTTGCTTGATAGTGGCTCCAATGGGACCTTTGCATCTAAGAAGCTTGTTCATGCTCTTAAATTGGAATCACGCAAAATGAACGTTAAACTGAACACTATGGAGACCAAAAACCTCAACGTAGTTACCTTAGCAGTTGATCTACAAGTTGAAGATGCTCAACAAAGAAACTCTTTCCTAATGAAAGGAGTGCTCTGTCGGGACAACCTGAACATAAGTCTGGACAGCCTAGTCACACAGCAGGAAGTGTTTCAGTGGTCACATCTGCGGAAATTGCGGATGAAATCAGTTTACCCGATGCTGATCTAGCTAATGAGGGTTCACTTGCTAATAGGTCTAGACCAACCAGACATACTTAAACCCCCGTGACACATGCTGTGGTGAGTCTGGCCAACCATACGCAATTCTGACTGGCCTGGGATGGACACTCCATGGACCAGTAGCAGATGGCTCTACGTCTGTTTCTGCCAACTTCATTCGAGCTGACCATTCTCTACAACAAGCTGTTGAAAGATTTTGGAAGTTGGATGACCCAGTGCATGTGAACAATGACTCGCTGTCAGTAGTTGACGAACAAGTTGTGGCCCTATGGAACAAACAAGCAGTCAAAGAGGAAGGTCATTACACACTTCCAATCCCATTCAAAGAACGTCCACCACAACTACCCAATAACTACACAATGGCCAAGCATCGTTTAGATCTTCTAGGAAAGAGGCTAAAGAAGGACCCAACTTTGCTTCACATGTATACCGAGGGTATTAGAGACTCTTTGCAGAAAGAATACGCAGAAGAAGTCGTAGACATTATAAGAGAAGATGGCTGCGTGTGGTACCTGCCGCATCATCCAGTTCTGCATCCACGCAAGCCAGAGAAGGTTCGTATTGTCTTTGATTGTGCAGCACGGTACCAAGGTACTTCATTAAATGACCACATCCATCAAGGCCCAGACCTTGCCAATAAGCTGCTAGGAGTCCTTCTCAAGTTTAGACAGGAACCCATTGCTTTAAATGCAGATATCGAGCATGTTCTATCAAGTCCGGTGCCGTCTGATGAAAGGATGTTCTTCGTTTCCTATGGTGGGATGATAACGCGACCGAACAAACCACCTAAGCATTATCGTATGAAGGCTCACCTGTTTGGAGGTGTCTGGAGTCCTAGTGCTGCCAATTTTGCCTTACAGCGAGTGGCTGAAGACAATCGCGGAAACTTCTCTGATGCGCGAGTGGAAACAGTGAAGCGAAATTTCACGTTGACGATTGTCTTAAGTCAGTACCAACAGAGGAGGCTGCCATTAAACTCGCTTCTGAACTCAGGGAACTGCTCACCTGTGGAGGGTTTAGATTAACCAAGTGGTTAAGCAACCGAAGGAAGTGATGAAATCAATACCAACTGATGACTGGGCAAAATCGTTACATGAGGTTAACCTTGACCAAGAGGATTTGCCACCGAATGAACACTGGGCGCCCTTTGGGATGTAGAAAGAGATTGTTTCACATTCGATGTCAAGACAGTAGACAAGCCAGTAACAAAGAGGGGAGTATTGAGCACTACCAGTTCCATTTATGATCCTTTAGGATTTGCAAGCCCTTTCGTGCTCAAAGCTAAAGCAATCTTCCAAGAGTTGTGCCGTATGAAAGTCGACTGGGACGAAGAGTTACCAGTGGACATAGCAGCACAATGGCGCCGATGGTTGGAATGACTTGCCTCTGTTGGCAGGACTGACAATTCAAGATGTCTTAAACCAACATCTATTAGTTGTTTGTTACCGACTCAGCTCCATCACTTTTCCAATGCTTCAGAACTGGCTTACGGTGCTGTTTCATACATCAAGATTGGTGACACCTGCAGGCTGGTAATGTCAAAGGCCAGACTTGCTCCGATCAAGCCAGTTAGCATACCACGACTGGAACTACTAGCAGCTGTTGTTGCTACAGAGCTGGATCAGCATATCAAGCTTTACACTTAGAGATTCCAATTGAAAGGACTTTCTTTTGGACAGACAGTACTATCGTGACTCAGTACATTAACAACAAGCATTGTCGTTTTCAGACATTTGTCGCCAACCGTATCAAAAATACATGAACGATCAGATTCATGCCAGTGGAGACACATTGATTCTGCATCTAACCCTGCGGATGACGTCTCTCGAGGATGACTATGAGGAGATTCTAGAAAGTGAACGATGGGTAACTGGTCCACACTTTCTTAGACTTGAGGAGGAACAATGGCCTGCTCAGCCTATTATAAATGACTTGCCAGACGGAGCAGAGATCAAACAAGGCAAAGAAATTTATGCAGCTAGCATAAAAACAAAACCACTTGACGAAAAATGCAGTGGATAGATTACTGGAACGATACTCCAGTTGGCATCGCTTGAAAAGAGCTACTGCTATCTTGTTGCGTCTAAAGGCTTTGCTGCGCAAGAAAGCGAGGTAATGCATCTTTCTGACCCCATCACTGTTGGTGAGCTCCAGCAAGCAGAGCTAGCCATTCTCAAAACACGCACAAGCCGCAACTTTCGGATCTGCTCAAGCAAAACCCAGTTCTCTTCTCAAGCTCAAACCTTTCGAGGATGAGAATAACCATCTTCTTCGGTCGGAGGTAGACTAACAAATGCCCCCCAATTCCTTACGAGGCTAAACACCGGTGATCCTACCTAATAATCATCATGTCACCCAGCTGATTATTCGTCACTACCATCTTCGTTTGGGTCATGCAGGTCCAGAACGAGTTCTTACAGAAATTCGTCAGCGTTTCTGGGTTCTAAAGGACGTGCTGTCATTAACAAGACTCTCAAGTCATGTCTACAGTGTCGCAAATTAAGAGCTAAGCCACAAGCTCAGCAAATGGCTGACTTACCTGACTCTAGAGTGACACCGTGTGAGCCTCCATTTACTCGGAGTGGGCATAGACTATTTCGGACCATTCTTGGTTAAAAGGGCACGCAGTGATCAAAGAGAGTGCGGATGTGTGTTTACATGTCTCACTACAAGAGCTATTCATCTCGAGGTCACACACACCCTTGACACGGATTCTTTTATCAACGCTTTACAGCGATTCATCGCCAGGAGAGGCCCACCTTCTGAGATACGATCAGATAACGGGGACTAATTTTGTGTGGGTGGTTGCGTAGAGTTGCGAAAGGCCATTAATGAATGGAATCAACAAAGGATTTCTGATTATCTGCTGCAGGACAATGTAAAGTGGATCTTCAATCCACCTGCCGCCTCACACATGGGTGGTGTATGGGAGCGACAAATTCGCACCATTCGTTCCATTCTAAATACTGTTCTTTCACAGCAGACACCAGATGATGAGGGATTGATGACACTGTTTTGTTGCGTAGAGTCTATTGTCAACGGTAGACCAATTACTAAACTCTCTGACGACCTGTCAGATCCTCTACCACTCACTCCAAATCATCTGTTGTTACTTCGTTCTGGTCCGACTCTACCCCCAGGAGCCTTCGTAAAACAAGATGTTTACCGACGCCGATGGCGCCAGGTCCAGTATTTGGCAGATATCTTCTGGTCAAGATGGCTTAAAGAATACTTGCCTGCACTGCAGCAGCGCCAGAAATGGCTACAACCAAAGCGGAATCTTCAAGTAGCAGATCTTGTGCTAATTCTGCATGAAAATACGCCACGCAATCACTGGCCACTAGGTCTGATTACTCAGGTTTATCCAGGTGCAGATGGACTTGTGCGTTCTGTGGAAGTGAAAACACAGACAGGAGTCTACAGCCGTCCAGCGGATAAAATATGCCTCCTGGAAGACAGTTTTATTAGTTGAGTTAACTTATTGAAGCATCACCCTTCCTTTCTTTGAATGACCCTTTTTGGGTCATTGGGGCCGGGATGTTGGCTGCTGCCCCTTTAAGAACGTCGTTTCAGTGGACCCATGGGAACGTTGTGAGGGAGGGGAAAGAAAAGAAGAAAAAAAAAGGAAAGAAAAAGACCATGTTGTTTGGTTCTACCGTGTTGGACTTTTGACGATTTACAAGTGTTTGATTACCTACTTAACCTACTTATTCCCAGCGTGGTGAGAATGTTTTCGTTGTTAAGAAATACGATGTTTAATATAATGTTACGTAGATCGCTATTTTTGGCGATTATAGCGATTGCCGCCATAGTGCGTAAATGTTAATATATTATGTTTATTTTTCCTTTGTGTAAACGTATGCTGTTTATGTGATTATATTACTAAGTATAAATGTGTTTTTTGTGTTTACAGTTTGACCGCACGTGTACCGCACATATACCGCACGTGTGCATGTATGCATATGACAATACTAAAAAACAACAATCGCAAAAGAATGTGTACAGTGTGAGTTCTGCACTAGTGGAATAAAATCAAAACCAAGTTCCAACTTAATGTTATCATTTCGTGGGTAACATAGGAAAAGGATTTGCCGCCCGCAGTTGATTTTGATATTCTAGGTATTATCAAATGGCCAGAGTTTTGAGAACGCAGCGGACGTGCAGGACTATAATGTGATAAGAGCTCGTTCAAGTATTGAGGAGCTAAACCATTCAGGGCTTTATAGGTAATTAATAAGATTTTAAAATCTATCCGATGTTTGATAGGGAGCCAGTGCAGTGTTGACAGAACCGGGCTAATGTGATCATACTTCCTAGTTCTAGTAAGGACTCTGGCTGCTGCCTTTTGGACTAGCTGAAGTTTGTTTATTAAGTGTGCAGAACAACCACCCAATAAAGCATTACAATAATCTAACCTCGAGGTCATAAACGCATGAATTAATATTTCTGCATTGGAGGTTGAAAGCATAGGTCGTAATTTAGATATATTTTTAAGATGGAAAAACACAGTTTTACAGATGCTAGAAACATGATTTTCGAAGGAAAGATTGCTGTCAAACAGCACACCTAGGTTCCTAACTGATGATGAAGAATTAACAGAGCAGCCATCATGTGATAGGCTGTGTTCTAGATTATTATATGTGGGGTTTTTAGGTCCAATTATTAGCACCTCGGTTTTTTCAGAATTTAGCATTAGGAAGTTACTCATCATCCAGCTTTTTATATCTACTATGCATTCTGTTAGATTCTCAATTTGGTGTGTATCACCAGGCTGCGCTGAAATATAGAGCTGAGTATCATCAGCATAGCAGTGAAAGCTAACACCATGACTCCTGATAATATCTCCCAGAGGTAACATGTACAGGTTGAAAAGTAACGGTCCTAGCACTGAGCCTTGAGGAACTCCATATTTTACTTGTGATTGATATGATACCTCCTCATTTAATGCTACAAACTGATAGCAGTCAGATAGATATGATTTAAACCATGCTAAGGCGCTTCCTCTAATGCCAACATAGTTTTCTATCGAATGCTGCGCTAAGATCTAATAGCACTAATAGCAAGATAAAACCACGATCCGATGATAAAAGCAGGTTATTCGTGACTCTAATGAGAGCAGTCTCAGTACTATGGTATGGTCTAAAAACCTGATTGGAAATCCTCACAGACACCATTTTTTTCCAAAAAGGAATACAGTTGTGAGGATACTACCTTTTCTAGTATCTTTGACAGAAAAGGGAGATTAGAGATTGGTCCGTAATTTACTAAGTCTTTGGGATCAAGATGTGGTTTCTTAATAAGAGGCTTAACTACAGCCAGTTTGAAGGTTTTGGGAACATATCCTAATGACAATGATGAATTAATAATGTTCAAAATAGGATCTATGACTTCTGGAAGCAAATCTTTTAATAGTTTAGATGGAATAGGGTCTAACATACATGTTGCTGGTTTAGATGATTTAACAAGTTTGTACAAGTCTTCTTCTCCTATAATAGAGAAAGAGTGTAATTTTTCCTCAGGGGAACTAAAGCTCACTATCTGATGTGAAACTGTAGTTGACGGCTTCATAGTTACAATTTTATCTCTGATGGTATCAATCTTAGAAGTAAAGAAATTCATGAACTCATTGCAGCTATACTCTTGGGGAATATTAGCACCTGTTGACGTTTTATTTTTTGTTAATTTAGTTACTGTACTGAATAAATACCGGAGGTTGTGTTTGTTTTCTTCTAAAAGGGATGAAAAATAATCAGATCTTGCCATTTTTAATGCTTTTCTGTATGACAGGATACTCTCCCGCCAGGCAATATGGAATACTTCTAATTTAGTTTTTCTCCACCTGCGCTCCATTTTCCGAGCTGCTCCCTTGAGGGTGCGTGTGTTTTCATTATACCATGGAGTCAGATTGTTTTCTTTTATCTTTTTTAAGTGCAAAGGAGCAACTGTATCTAAAGTGCTAGAAAAAAGAGAGTGCATAGTTTCTGTTATATCATCAAGTTTTTAATGTCGTATTGATGTGCTAAGGAATTGAGATAAGTCAGGAAAATTACTTAGAAAGCTTTCTTTTGTGGTGGAAGTGATGGTTCTACCATACTTGTAATAAGGTGCAGAGTTTACAGGTTTAACTATACAGAGTTCACACAAGACTAGATAGTGATCTGAAATGTCATCACTTTTCTGCAGTACTTCAACCATTTTAACATCCATTCTATGTGACAGTATTAGATCTAGAGTATGATTTCTACAATGAGTAGGTCCAGAGACATGTTGTCTAACCCCAACGGAGTTCAGAATGTCTAAGAAAGCTGATCCTAATGAGTCTTTTTCATTGTCAACATGTATATTTAAATCGTCAACAATTAAGACTTTATCTGCGACAAGTACTAACTCAGTTAGAAAATCAGCAAATTCTTTAATGAAATCTGTGCTGTGCCCTGGTGGCCTGTATACAGTAGCCAGTACAAACATGACAGAAGATTTATCACTAGCACATGATTCTGTAGATAATGTTATATGCAGCACCAAAACTTCAAATGAGTTATACTTAAAGCCTGCCCTCTGAGAAGTACTAAGAATATTATTATAAATTGTAGCAACAACTCCCCCTTTACCTTTTAAACGTGGCTCATTTTCTTATAGAAATAATTTTTGGGGTAGATTCATTTAGAGTAATATATTCATCTGGTTTTAGCCAGGTTTCTGTCAAACAAAGCAAATCTAGCTTCTGATCTTTGATCAAATCATATATATATAAAGTGCTTTTTGTGGAAAGTGATCTAATATTTAGTTGAGCAAAGTTTTATCGTTTGCTTATTTGAATTATAGGTAGTTTCAAATTGTTGGACATTAATTAAATTATTGCTTTTGATTTGGTTTGGACGTTCTCTGCATATTCTAATTCGGGGAACAGACACAGTCTCTATAGTGTGATATCTAGGTGAAAGAGTCTCTATGTGCTGAGAATTAACTGCCTTCTGTGACGTGAGGCAGCTAGCAGACGGTCGGTTTAGCCGGTCTGTCTGCTTCCTGACCTGGGCACTAGTTGGTCATGTTGGAGCTATAAGACTATATGCCATATTTCTAGATAGAAGAGCGGCACCACCCCAGGAGGGATGAAGACCATCTCTTTTCAACAGGTCAGGTCTGCCCCAGAAACTCATCCAATTGTCTATAAAGCCTATGTTGTTCTGTGGGCACCACTTAGACATCCAGCCATTGAGACCCAGCAGTATGCTGTAAATCTCATCACCCCGGTAAACAGGGAGGGGACCAGAGCATATTACATTGTCCGACATCGTGCTTGCAAATTCACACACCTCTTTAATATTATTTTTAGTGATCTCCGACTGGCGAAGTCGAACATCATTAAGCGCCGACGTGAATAACAATCTTACTTAAATTTATGTTTAGCATTAGCCAGCACTTTTAAATTTGACAAGATGTCAGATGCTCTGGCTCTCGTGTAAGCATTGGACTCACGGTGGCTGGTGTCTCTATTTTCAACGTTCGCACAATAGAATCGCCAATTACTAGGGCACTTTGATCAGGTTTCTCAGTGGGGTGCGCCTGAGTGGGGAGAACTCTGTTTGATGTTCTAATCAGAACGGAGAAGAGCGTGTTTTTGACTCATGACTAGCCCCCGCCTCACAGTCACCCAATTGCACTGCTGCAGGGGCTCTGAAGCTGGAACCGAACAATGTACATGATGTTACTTATCAGGGATTTACGTGTGATAAATGCAGGGAAATTGCTAGGCTGACAGAGAAGGTTTTAGAATTAGAGACACATTAGAGAACAGAGGTCTCGGTGCAGTGTTGAAGCATCCTGAGGGTTTTCGACCAGTCGCATTTGCTAGCCGAAAGTTGAGTACTTCGGAGTAGCATTACCCCATACACCAGTTAGAATTCCTAGCCTTGAAGTGGGCTGTTGTTGACAAGTTTCATGACTATTTGTATGGAGCCCAATTTGTTGTGAGAACAGATAACAATCCTCTCACCTATGTACTGACCAGTGCAAAGCTGAATGCAACAGGACATCGATGGTTAGCTGCCCTAGCCACATATAACTTTAGCCTGCAGTACAAGCTCGGAAAACATAACATTGATGCGGATGTACTAACCCGATATCCTACCCATCATGCTGTGTTTGCCTATTGGACTGAAATTCCACAGTCTGGAGTCAAAGTGATATGTCAGTTGGCCAGCTCCTCTGGGAGTGACAAATCTGCTCGACTGGTGGATCATCTAGGAATTTCGCCGGATAGCATACCTCCTGTTTAATCTTGCCCAATTTCACTGGCAACGTGTCACCTGGAGCAGTTTACCAATGAAGATCTGAAGGGGTCTCAAGATCAAGACCCAGTTATCGGGGTGGTGAAACAGGACATTAAAGCTGGAAGAGTGCTTACCCTTCAGAGGAGGTTACACTCCTACAACATCAGGGCCCAAAACTGGACATTAGAAATCAGCTACTTTACAGAGTATCCAAAAGCCACCATAGAAAAGAAAGAGTTCAGCTGTTTCTGCCTGCCAAATATCATTGGACTGTCCTGCAATCTCTAAATGATGAATCAGGTCGCCTTGGAGTAGAGCGGACAATGGAGCTAATAAGAGATCAATTTTACTGGCCCCGTATGGCCCTTGACATTGAGCAGTACATAAAAAATTGTGGTGCTTGTATTACCAGGAAGACCTTACCTCAGAAGTCTGCTCCCCTCAGCCACATTACCAGTAAGGGTCCGCTAGATTTAGTATGCATCAACTTCTTGTCACTGGAGCCAGACACCAAGGGTATTGCCAATGTCCTAGTAATAACTGACCATTTCACTCGCTATGCACAGGCGTTCCCTACCAAAGACCAGCGAGCAGTTACCGTGGCCAAAGTGCTTGTGGAAAAATTCTTTGTACACTACGGACTGCCGTCTCGCATTCATTCTGATCAGGGACGAGATTTTGAATGCCGGCTGATAAGAGAACTCCTAGGAATGCTGGGAATCCGAAAATCAAGGACCACCCCCTATCACCCCCAAGGTGATCCACAACCGGAGCGCTTTAACCATACCCTTCTCTCAATGCTTGGTACTCTGGACCTGGCTCATAAGAGTAATTGGAGTCAATACATCCCACAACTTGTACACGCCTATAATTGTACAAAGAACAAGGCGACAGGCTATTCCCCATATTATCTCCTTTTTGGGCGAAAGGCTTGTATCAATGGCCCATCGATGTGTGTTTTGATACATTCCCAGATAATCAAAGAAGAGTCGATCATTTGCAGTACATAGAGAGAATGAAGGATGATCTTCAGCAGGTATATCAATTAGCAGCTGAAACTTCTCTAAAGGCTCATCAACGAAACAAAAGGCTGTATAACCAGAGAGTGAAACCCCACACTTTGGCAGGTCAGACAGAGTCCTCATCCGAAACCTTGCCTGCACAGGAAAGCATAAACTTCAAAACCGATGGAACTCTTTACCTTATGTGGTCATTGAGAAGTTTACTGATTTACCCATCTATAAACTGAGGCCTGAGAGTGGTCTAGGCAGGATACGAACCCTCCACAGAAACCACTTGGTACCCATTGGAGATGAGGTGCGTTTATTGAAGCCTGGGGACTTGAACCAAGTAGTACAACCACCTGTAACGAGAGCTCAAACCATGAAAACAAGAAAAAACAAACAGAATAAAGACAATGCTGATCAGACTGACAGAGAAAACCAAGAACCTTCGGAGAGTGAGGATGATGATCTCTGCTATTATCACCCAGCAAAGATCCCATACCAGAGGTCTATATCACCTCCATGTGCATTGGAACCCGAAACTGTACCTCGTATAGTTGTCCCGGAGCTTATCCAGGAGTGTGTGGGGAGGGAAGATCCGACAGAAAATGATCCCCAAGAGATCCTTAATCAAGTTCCCGAAGTGGAGGAGGATCTAAGTTTAGAAGGGGGAGAAACTGACACAATGATAGTACCCCCTGTGGAACCTGGACCAGTGCCTTGTCGTTGATCTCAGAGAGAAGTAAGGCCAGTGATTAAGCTGAGATATGATGATCTAGGAAGTCCAGCTGATAAGCCTTTAACTGTGGTTCATCGTGGGATGGTAGTACACATTGAAGAGCTGTTCAAGACAAAGAAGGTCTGCCCCACTGTATGGTGCCACCCCATGGCCCAATGCCCCCAGTGTGTTACAAACCCCTGCCCTATTGCCAGAACAATAATTCTGTCCTAAAATATGTCTACTCGCATGAGGGCATGCAACGTTTAGAAGGGTGAGGGTGTAACCCCTGTAAGGGTTGTTAAAATTTAGTTAACAGAACCCTACTTTTGTTTATATGGATATTTTTAAATGTGTATTATGTAGCCTGTAAAAAGTTTTTTGTATAAGTACATGTCCCTTTAAGATCTTGGGCGAAACTGTAAGGATGCCCGCCTTCTTTATAGGTTAGTTATACTTGATTGGTTTGGGGAGGGGAAATATAAAAAAAAAAAAAGAGAAAGAGAAAGAACAGAAAGTGGAGTGAGTGAGAGAAGCAGGTGGATTCTAATCGACATCTATCGATTTATTATTGAATAATCCAGTTAAAGTTAAAACTCTCGTAAAAGCGTTTGAGTTTGGTTTAAGTGTTAGATTTCGATTTTTTTTTCTTTATTCGTTTACTCGTGGACAACGAGTAAGATTTAGCGGTTTCAATCTGAACACGCCGTATAGTTCAGACAAATTGACTGATTGGTAATAGTAAATAGTACTGTGGTGAGTATCCATCGTGGGAAGTGAAGAGGAGATCAGATAGACCCGTTGAGCCACCGGAAGCGCTCACAGGTCCTCTGACCATGAGGGATGAGAAGAACAAAAAAAAACAACAGATAGCGCATCCAGCCACCGGGAGCGTTGGGTGTTACTCCGGCCGCGAGGGACGAACGATGGTTGGTGAGACTGTCGGACTTCGTGATGATTGAGACCGAGGACGGAATATAGGTACTGTTGGGTTTTTTTTTTAGCTCGCTGGAGAGTGAAGAGGCCAGTAGCGTTTTGAAGGCCACTACGCACTCAAGCCAGGAATCAGGCCTGTATCGGGAATGGGTATGAGGGTGGTTATGGTGTGAGTGGGCCCACAGTTTATATGGTGTTTGTTGTATATATTGTAGTAGGTGTGAAACGTTAACGTCACTGTTATTGTAATACTCGTGTTTTGTAGTACACCGGAAACTTCTCATTTGTGGATACCTGGTAAATAATAGTATTTTGATATCCTCCTTTTAACACACATAATTCTATATAGTTTTTTTTTTGTTTTATAAATAAAAAATCATTTTGTTGCATACAGGTATTAGATTACTCATTTGTGAACCTTTAATCTCTCTAAAAGTGGTATCGGAGGTGAGGCTGAAATTTTATAGTCGAGAGACAACCAATAAAGGAACCCGGTGCTCTAGCCTATAGAGCTTAGGTAAGGACACATCTAAGAGGGCAGGGGCGCTACATTAATCCTGATCAACCAAGGATACAAGTAAACAAGAATGTTCATATGAAGCCATGTTTAAATAAAATATACATTTTAGCTTAGATTGAAAAAAAATAACAAAGATAAGTATCCCCACACCGCCTTATTTACATAAGATATAAAAATACTAATAAAGTATAAATGTACCTCTGTTTTTCTGAGCAAACACAGCTATCAGTATTCCAGCAATCACACTGAGCACAACAGCTACTGAAATCAGGATGATTGATGTCTTCCAAGAACTAAACCTTTTACCTACAAAGCAATCCAGTAATTGAGTACATTGTTTAAGTATGGGTTTATTAAAATATATCATGTTAAGCTCTGAATGGTTCAAGCACAGTAAAATGTAAAAAAAAAAAACAAAAAAAAAACGGAGGAGTTCCTACAACATCAACATCAACAACATTGATTGAGTAAATAAAACAATATCATAAAAAAGCAACATATACATCTAATAAAGCCATTAAATATTTGTATTGCTTTTAACGGTTTCCTTACCATCAACAGTGACATTAATAGTGATGTCATCGTACCAAGATTTGGACTGAATAAAACACTTATAAAGTCCTTCATCAGAGACTCGGACTGATGAGAGTTTGAGTGATGCGTTTCCTCTCTGTAGTTCTTGATGATTCAGTTCTGTTCTCCCTCTGTAGGACTCAGTCTGCTCTGTGTTTCTGTCTTCATGATTCTCATAGAAATGCACTAGTTGTGAGTCTTTCACATCAGGTCTAAACCACTCCACTCTCATGTCCTCAACACTGATGCTAGGTTTGACTGAACAGGGCAGAATCACATCTTCACCAGCTACAGCAAAAACAGCATCTGCAGGACCAACTACTTCATACTGCTCTGTAAAAGAGAAAGAAAGCTGAGATACCTGTCACTGTGTGACAATTCTGCACCAGAAACAGCACCAGACAGTCCTGTAAAAGCATGTTAAAGCAGCATCTGTTCCGACGCACTTCAACTTTTGTTCACTGAACCGCTGTTTTAATTGGATGCCATTTTTACAAGATAACAGTTCTGTCTCTGGTCAACACTTGATGTATGTTTGTTTGTTTATATGTTAAATATCTGTAAAAAGAATAATGCGCAATGAACCTGTCACCAAGCCAGCAGAGGGAGCTTTTACCCCTGGGTGATCTGTGATCACTCCCTCTGCTGCTACTTCCTGTTCCAGGAGTATAAAAACTGTAGCAAGCCACTCACCTGCAGGTTGCATTGTTTCGCCTGTTCTGTTGTTGTTTCCCAAGTTTTCCTTAGTCTTAGTTCTCTTTGTTTTGACCCTGATTGTCTTTGGATATTCTGATTGTTTGCCGCCTGACCTGACCACCGCCTGTTACTGGATTTTGTGTTTGCCTCGCCTCTGATACTCCTGTTTGCCCTGTTGGACGCCTGCCTGTTTTGACCATGTCTTTATTTAATAAAAGCCTGCAAATGGATCCGCACGCCTCAGACCGCTCGTTCATGACAGAATGCAACCTCACACCAGGATCCAGCGGCTTTTCATCTGATCCATGGCCAGGTAGGACCCTCGCTAGACGTTTATTGGCCCTCAAGCAAGGCACCCGATCAATTGAGGATTATACGCAAGAGTTTCTGGACATGGCTTACCTCTCTGACATACCTGACTGCTTATTGATTGAGTTGTTTCATGAGGGAGTAAATCAGCCACTCAAATCAAAACTTGTTCGTGAGGGTCCACGTGAGTCGCTTGCTCAGTTTATTGATTTTGGTTTAGTGACTGTGGGGTCAGCTTTCACGTTGGGTGTTGAGGAGGAGAAGGACAACGCATCAACTTCAGTAATGGCCTTCTTCCCAAGATGGCCGCCTTCTTCCCAGAGCCGCTGCCCAAGATGGCCGCCTTCTTCCCAGAGCCGCTGCCCAAGATGGCCGCTCTTCTTCCCAGAGCGCTGCCCAAGATGGCAGCCTTCTTCCCAGAGCCGCTGCCCAAGATGGCCGCCTTCTTCCCAGAGCCGCTGCCCAAGATGGCCGCCTTCTTCCCAGAGCCGCTGCGCGCCCAAGATGGCCGCCTTCTTCCCAGAGCCGCTGCCCAAGATGGCCGCTTCTTCCCAGAGCCGCTGCCCAAGATGGCCGCCTTCTTCCCAGAGCCGCTGCCCAAGATGGCCGCCTTCTTCCCAGAGCCGCTGCCCAAGATGGCCGCCTTCTTCCCAGAGCCGCTGCCCAAGATGGCCGCCTTCTTCCCAGAGCCGCTGCCCAAGATGGCCGCCTGCCCTGCGCCGCTGCCCAAGATGGCCGCCTGCCCTGCGCCGCTTCCCAAGATGGCCGCCTGCCCTGCGCCGCTTCCCAAGATGGCCGCCTGCCCTGCAAAGCCTCCAGTGCCGGCGCCTCGTGCAAAGCCTCCAGTGCCGGCGCCTCGTGCAAAGCCTCCAGTGCCGGCGCCGCGGTGCAGCGCCTCCAGTGCCGGGCGCCGCAAAGCCTCCAGTGCCGGCGCTGTGCAAAGCCTCCAGTGCGGGCGCCGTGCAAAGCCTCCAGTGCCCGCGCTGTAAAGCCTCCAGTGCCCGCGCCTCGTGCAAAGCCTCCAGTGCCCGCGCCTCGTGCAAAGCCTCCAGTGCCCGCGCCGTGCAAAAGCCTCCAGTGCCCGCGCTACCGTGCAAAGCCTCCAGTGCCCGCGCTCGCAAAGCCTCCAGTGCCCGCGCTCGCAAAGCTCCTCCAGTGCCCGCGCCTCGTGCAAAGCCTCCAGTGCCCGCGCTCGTGCAAAGCCTCAAGCCATCCCACCCTCCCACCCTTGCTACACGTTGTCGATGGATCCCAGCAGCCCCTGCACTCATCCTCTGCCCTCCACCTGGAGCTCGCCATGGGTCTGCCAGTCTCCATCGCCACCATGGGTGAAGGATCCCTCGCTTCATCGTCCCGCCTCTGAGTCCCAGACTCCACCTCGGCTTGTAGACCCGTCGGCTTCCCTTAGGCTCCTAGCTCCCTTCTCTCCACCGTGCTCGTCAATCCACCAGCTTCACCAGGCTCCATCGTCTCTCCGGCTACACCTTGGTCGGTCGTCGACCATCCGTCGCCTCAGGATTCCACTCCTCCAGCTTCGCCTCGTCCCTCCATCCCTCCGTGTCACCCTGGCTCTTCGGCTCTCCGCCTCCGCCTCAGTCTCCTCGACCACCTGCTCCGCCGCCGTCGGTCGGTTCCATGGGGTTGATGACAGTTACCTCTCCATGGCTCCTCCCTCCGTCGGCTCCACCACTGACCATCATGGCTGGGCTCTGGATCGCCTCCCGCTCCGGACTTCTCCTGTCTTCTCCCTGGCTCCTCCCTCCATCTCTTCCTCCCTGGACTCCGTGTGCTGACTCCCTCCCGGAACCCCCTCCCAAGCTCACAGTGTTTTTTGTTTGTTTTATGGAGCGCCAGGAGTCGCTCCTAGGAGGGGGGCTATGTCACCAAGCCAGCCTTACCCCTGGGTGATCTGTGATCACTCCTTCTGCTGCTACTTCCTGTTCCAGGACTATAAAAACTGTAGCAAGCCACTCACCTGCAGGTTGCATTGTTTCGCCTGTTCTGTTGTCGTTTCCTGAGTTTTCCTTTGTCTTAGTTCTCTTGGTTTTGACCCTGCCTGTCTTTGGATATTCTGATTGTTTGCCGCCTGACCTGACCACCGCCTGTTACTGGATTTTGTGTTTGCCTCACCTCTGATACTCCTGTTTGCCCTGTTGGACGCCTGCCTGTTTTGACCATGTCTTTATTTAATAAAAGCCTGCAAATGGATCCGCACACCTCAGACCGCTCGTTCATGACAGAACCAGTCATTACTGCAACATTAATCTCTAAGCTGAACAGCGACTGAAGATGACTGTAAATTGTTTCTTTCATAAGGTACTTATTAAATCTCTTTCCCGCTTTCTTTTACACATAAATACACACTTCAGCCCTTTAAATAATTACCTGATTTTGAATCTATAGCTCCACCAATAATCAGGAGAGTGAAACAAAAGAACTTAATCTCTAAAGAGACACGCTTGCTGCATGCTAAGAGAAAAGAAATGTCAGAAAACACAAAATAGTGTATCATCATGCATGTTTTATTTTATTTTATTATTGTTATTATTATACATTACACATACCCAGAAAATCTAAATTCATTTAACTTTAGTCAAAAAGTGTGAATAAATAAGATGAGAGATCTTATGGAGATCCTTCCTGGTCTGGTTTCACTTTCTCATATCACTAAACAGCTGAAGTAATAACACAGTCCCTCCCATAATAATAACACTGCTTCTGAAATCAATGTCTGGAGCTTAACTAGCTGTTTAAGGGGGCTTAATGTCATAAACACAGCTCTGCACTTTTAAAAGAGTAATTCACACACCATACATTGAAGAACATTTGTAACATTGTATTTAGGTCTTGCATATACAGGTCCTTCTCAAAAAATTAGCATATCATGAAAAGGTTCTCTAAACGAGCTATTAACCTAATCATCTGAATCAACTAATTAACTCTAAACACCTACAAAAGATTCCTGAGGCTTTTAAAAACTCCCAGCCTGGTTCATTACTCAAAACTGCAATCATGGGTAAGACTTTTGACCTGACTGCTGTCCAGAAGGCCATCATTGACACCCTCAAGCAAGAGGGTAAGACACAGAAAGACATTTCTGAATGAATAGGCTGTTCCCAGAGCGCTGTATCAAGGCACCTCAGTGGGAAGTCTGTGGGAAGGAAAAAGTGTGGCAGAAAACGCTGAACAACGAGAAGAGGTGACCGGACCCTGAGGAAGATTGTGAAGAAGGACCGATTCCAGACCTTGAGGGACCTGTGGAAGCAGTGGACTTAGTCTGGAGTAGAAACATCCATAGCCACTGTGTACAGGCGTGTGCAGGAAATGGGCTACAGGTGCCACATTCCCCAGGTCAAGCCACTTTTGAACCAGAAATCTAACCTTTAAATGGATTATACAAATTTAAAATGTGGGAAATATCATTGTGAAATACATATTGGACACAATTATTAGCACCCCTAGAAATTCTTAGTAAAATATCTCTGAAGTATATTCCCATTCATTTCCGCCTGTAAATTACATCATCAGAGTTATGGTTATTAATCTATAACTTTAAAGCAGTGACCTAGATATATATGGTCATATTTTAAAGCTTATGGTCATATTTTAAACATGTCATATATTTGAAAAGCCCCCAATCACAGCTAAAATAGACAAAATCTACATATAGACATAATAGACATCCTATCCTTATTCCTCAATGATTTATACCTTTCCAAACATGAGGGAGGACGCACTATGTATGAAACGGACAAGTTCCGAGCTCTAGCCGCTTGCTCCATACACAACTGGATCAGATTGGATTGTGAACAAATACTGTGATGAGTCGGCTGCCCCTCCCCTTGATTGTCATCATCACCCCGTCCTTTATTCGCCGCCCTTCACCAGGCTCCCGATGGGAGTGGGCGTGTCTGAGAGAAGGGGCGTGGTATTGGACAGATCTTTCAGAGATGTATAAACTCTATCATTAGAACTGAATGACTTCAGAAGATTTAGTTTCATGAACAGATTAACAAGAAGTCATACCTCAAAACAATCAGGGAACTAAATCAACAAGAAAAACTACGAGGACTACAAACAGAACAGGAGACAAGAACAAAACCGAACGCAGCCAAAAAAAAAAACCTAATAACAAAAACACAAGATACATTGTCACACTCGCGCTTTCGCGAGACGAAGCACACGACGCTTAAAATGAACTTAAATGGGTTTAATGTCAAAATGGCAAAATAAAGAGACAAACGGCAGGCAGGTAGAACAGGCAGGCAGGACAAACACAGGTATGGACATCAGGTATGGACCTTGACGATCGGACAAACGGAACTGAAAACACCGGGCTTAAATACACAGGGTAATTGACAAGACACAGCTGCAGACAATAATACAATTAACAGAGGGAAGGCAGGGCACAGGGAGCACATGGCACGAGACGAAAACAAACAAAGAGTGTCCAGAGATGTGACATTACCCCCGCCCCCTCCCGGAAGGTGCGTCCTCGCACCTAAAGGGTAACATCAAATAATAAATAAAAAACAAAACGACTAGGAATTGGGGGTACCGGGTCTTGGGAGGCGGTTCTGGTGGAGGACGGGTCCCCAGGAGGGGGTAGGCAGAAGGCAGAAGGGTCCAAGGAGGTGTAGATGGAGGGAGGAGCCAGGAAGGAGACGGGAGGAGTCCGGAGCAGGAGGAGATCCAGAGCCCAGCTATGGTGGTCCAAGGTGGAGCCGATGGAGGGAGGAGCCATGGGGGAGGAGCAGACATCGACTCCATGGGGCCGACCGACGGAGGCGGAGCAGGTGGTAGAGGAGACTGAGGCGGAGACGGAGAGCCGAAGAGCCAGGGTGACGTCGAGGCGCTGGAGGTCCAAGGCTTACGGGACGGCTGGGCGGAACCACCGGGCTTACGGGACGGCTGGGCGGAACCAGCGGGCTTACGGGACGGCTGGGCGGAACCAGCGGGCTTACGGGACGGCTGGGCGGAACCAGCGGGCTTACGGGGTAGCTGAACGGGAACAGGAACTCAGGATACAGGGGAGGTGCCCAGTCTATGTCGGCTGTCTTCCACGCGGCAAGCTCTGTTGCCGGCTCTCGCACCTGGTCTGACGTAATCGGCTCGGGTCCTGTTACGCTCCACGGCTCTGTCGCTCTCTCTCTGGCGATGGGTCCGTGGTCGTGCTCGACTCCGCCCCCGTGTCAGCGGTGGGCTCAGGCTGGGGCTCGACCATGCGATGAAGGGATGGGCTAGGCTCTGGATCTGGAGCGGGCACTGGAACGGGACGGAGCACACGTGGCGCGGGCACTGGAACGGGACGGCTGGGCGGAACCAGCGGGCTAACGGGATGGCTGGGCGGAACCAGCGGGCTAACGGGACGGCTGGGCGGAACCAGCGGGCTTTACGGAACGGCTGGGCGGAACCAGCGGCTTACGGAACGGCTGGGCGGAACCAGCGGGCTTACGGGACGACTGGGCGGAACCAGCGGGCTTACGGGGTAGCTGAACGGGAACAGGAACTCAGGATACAGGGGAGGTGCCCAGTCTATGTCCAAGTCCACATCGTCCAGCTCCCTTTGCAGATCCAGCAGCCCCAGGTGGATGATCAGCTCATCCTCAGCCAATGTGCAGTAGGCGGAGCTCCACTCCGCGCTCTCATCGCAGTCGGCTGTCTTCCACGCGGTGGGCTCAGGCTGGGGCTCGACCATGCGATGAAGGGATGGGCTAGGCTCTGGATCTGGAGTGGGGCTGGTGTCGTTGTCCTCCAGCGCGACCGTCATTGACGATTTGCAGGACACCAGCACCCACTCGATGTAAGCGGCGATGCTCTCTTGAGGGCCGTCCCCGGACAGCTTCTCTCGTAGGGAGTTGTCAAGTCCTCGGAAATAAAGCGAGCAGAGGAAGCTGTCCGGGTAGTGCGAGTCGTTCGCGAGGGCAAGGAAGTCCATCGTATAACCCTCGAGAGAGCGATCCTCCTGCTCCAGCAGGAGGATGAGGAAGTTGGGGTCGTCGTAAGGGGAATTCATTGCAAACAAAAAACAAAAAAGAGGGAATAATCACGCTATTTACTTTTGAGGTCCGATCGTTCTGTCACACTCGCGCTTTCGCGAGACGAAGCACACGACGCTTAAAATGAACTTAAATGGGTTTAATGTCAAAATGGCAAAATAAAGAGACAAACGGCAGGCAGGTAGAACAGGCAGGCAGGACAAACACAGGTATGGACATCGGGTCTTGACGATCGGACAAACGGAACTGAAAACACCGGGCTTAAATACACAGGGTAATTGACGAGACACAGCTGCAGACAATAATACAATTATCAGAGGGAAGGCAGGGCACAGGGAGCACATGGCACGAGACGAAAACAAACAAAGAGTGTCCAGAGATGTGACATACATAAAACCAAGTGTCAAAATTCTTTTAGGAGCTTGGCAGTAAAAAATCTCCTTTGTATCTTGAAAACAAAAGAAGAATTAAAACAGGGTTGGAAAGACACAAACATTCAATGAAGTACAAAATCAATATGAAATCAAATTAATAAAAAACACTAAACAATGAAAACATAATTGGTGTGAAAAAAAAGAACATTTATCAACAAACAAAAGTAACAGTAACTGAATGATCTCCATGATCTTCAATCATGATCAAAACATTATGTTGAAGTAAAACTACGATCTTTTAAAAAAATTCTAGCCATTTTTTATGTTCGTTTATAAAGTCTTTATATAAGTCTTTTCAGTTAATAAAGCAGAAGTCTTTAATATTTAAAGATTACAGTAAACATAAAAAGCCAAGTAGAGTTTAGTTCAAACTCAAAGATCACCTGTATCTGTGATTTCCCAGTGATCCTGAAGACTTCTGTTTGTAGCTTCGGTGTGTTTGATCAGAGTTAAACTCTTCAGGACAGTGGTCCTCCAGACAAGATTTGAGGAACCCTGTCCTACAGCTTTAACTCTATAACTGCCAAACTCAGCTCAGATCTTCAGACTTATATGAGGTTTGGTGCTGTTATTCTCACTGATCAGACTTATGGTTTTCAGAAAACTGAAGATTAAAAATCATAAAAATCCCATAGATTTACATCTATCTATCTATCTATCTGTATAGTGTCTAGAATACTGTAACCAACTTGGGTACCTTAGCTACAACATAGCAACAGCCTAGCAACTACCCTGATTACCCTAGCAACTGCATAGCAACACCTTAGCAATCACTCTGGATACCCTAGAGATCTACCTGGGTACATAAGCAACTGTATAGCAACATCCTAGCAACCACCCAGTAACACCTAAACAACAACCCTGAGTCCCTCCTCTACTGCATCTATTTCTTTTTAGACTGTAAACCTATTTTAAACTGAAAAACAATCAAACTTTCACAACCTGTAAATTATTTTTAAAACATTAAAACATTTCTGTCCAGGCTTTCTCAAGCTAACTGCAGATCTAGTTATTGCTGTTACACTTTTACTTTAGTTGATCATTGACTCATCTCCTTAATAATCTTCACAGATGATCAGTGGTGTGGAGTTTTCATTCCACTTATTCCCCAAACAAACAAGTGGATAGAGTTTCTTATTAAAAGACAGATCAGTGTAAGAGTAGATATAAGAGCTGGACTCCACATCATAAAAAAAGATGAGACCCTTCTCATAATCCACAAAAACACCGACCCTCTGGGGCTTTACACTCAGAGAAATAGAGTGATCAGAAGAATCACGAGCTTGATATCTCCAGTATCTCCGTCCCACGATCCAGTATCCATCCTCAGGACTCATATACATTGTGCTCTTGTCCACAGATTCTCTGGCCACTCCTAAATCCCACTCAGTTTGTCCCTTCACCTGCACCTCAAAGTAGAAACACCTCGAGGAGAATCCATCCTTCCCAAGAACACCAAGATTTTGATCAAATCTGTCTTTTCCTCCATTTATTTCTTTTATTTGATTCTTTCCATCTTTCACTTGTTTCCCATCATCAGACACAGTGAGACGTGGATGAGCCGTATCAGCATCCAGAATCACATTCACTGAGAAAAATATAGAAGATTCAGCTTTACACAAGATTACATCATAAAGATAATAACACTTATTTATTTTTACAAGAATCAAACTTCACAACACAAACAAAAGTACACTATTATATGTAAATAAATATAATGTTTAATGTACATTATATTATAATACTGTTGTATTCACTTTGTTGTTCATTTTTGGATCCCTTTCTTCTGATTTAGTTTTCTTTTCTTTAGATTTTAGTCATGTATGAAAAATAAATAATTAGTAAATAATGTATTTTTTTATATAATTAAGCCTTTTAATTTAAAAATAATAATAATAATGTCTTTTTTACTCACCCTTGTATGTTCTTGAATATTTGAGAGCTGAAAACAGAAAGTATGAAGTTATAAAGCGTCCATAACAGAATTCATCTTTAGATTAATGATGAGATCAATAATTTCAATCAATGCTTGAAGATCAAGAAAATCCAAAAACATCTTACAGAGTTTATATAAATAAAATTAAAGTAATGAATTTATATCTGAATAAAATCATATTAAACATTCACATTTAATTATAATTATCTTCAGATGTTGTAAAGGTTGAAGATGTTCAGGTTCATTGTCTCTGATGAACACTTGTGTGACGTTAACAACACTGAATGATCAGAACTGGTTTGTCAGAAAATTATATACAATTTTAATATGATTTGTTCTTTTCTCATGTTTTTGTCTTAATTTTCTCTAGAAGCTGGTTTAGCTGACTAGTCAGGTACGTTTAGTGTGTTCTGTTATTATTTATTAAACAATATTGATTGTGGCATAATATCCAGCTGTTGTCTTTTTACAATCATGACAGACCTGCATAAATATACATTATACAAACAACCGGTGACCATTTACTAGAAGATCTACACAAAATACATGAATAGCCAACAGTTATTACTGTATACTGTATTTTACTGCTGAAGACAGACTTTACATGAAGAATGAATTAATAACATAATAAAGACAGATTCACCATATTGTAGTCCCTTCTTTAGTTGACTGTGTTCATTCTTTAGTTGACTGTGTCTATCCCGTAAATGACTTTGTTCTAAAGAAGATTCATAAAGAAAAGAGAAAATAGACAACATTCAGAAAACAAATATAATTTGTGATTGATGAATAATAAATTATGAGATCCAAGATATACACTAAAGTTTATATATGAATGAGCAATATCTGTTCATTAAATATTTTCTGGATGAAAACAGACGTGACATTAATATTGAGAGAAATAATTGGTCACACTTTTATTAACAAACTTTACATAACACTGTTTTTAGTTCAGGGACATGAGATTGGTTATTGTTTACTTTTTAAAAATAATAATCTAAATTCTCGATTCTGATTCTTATCGATTTCCATTTTAATTCCAATGTGGTTTTAAAAAAATAATTAAGTTAAAATTAATAGAATAACATATTTATAAATGAATTATTCAATGACTCTCTCAAGTTTGACTAGTTTGTTTTATTACTAGATGAAGAGAAATGAAAGAAACTAGTCAAAGAGTGTTTAACGGTTTAAAAACAGATCTCTTAAAAACACTTCACTTCTCGCTGGGTCTTTTGACAATTCCCTGAAAACTGCAGTAATCTGAATAACACCATATTGATCAACTATAGACCAATATCAAGATCATTAAAAAGGTTGTGTAGCCATTTTTTGGTTGTAATTTTCTTTCACGCCACTAGAGAGACGCCTTCATGCTGTATTTATGATCTCAAGTAAACTCAGAGGTGAGACTTTTATTTAATCAAAGTAATGGACTGGAATATCCAACAACTTTATTTTCAAAAATATGGACATAACATTTTATTATCTATCTGTTCTAGCAAAGCTCACCTACAAAATAAAGTCAAGAAAGTCTGAATGCAATCCGTTCTTCGTCTGAACAGCCAAGTGAACAAAACTAAAGAAATGTTATCATAGATATGAAATGTGCAGCTTTGTTTCTTTCTTTTTTTATATGATTGCACTGATACTATTTAAACCGATAACCGATAATTTAAAACAATAACATCTCTGAATTTAATAATGAAATGTCTTTAACTGAAAATTGAGTGTTTAATCTTGTCATTATATATAAATGACAGTCTATTCTCAGTTGATATTCCCAAAAGTGCTTTACAAATAAACATGTTTTACATTTTTATTTCAATGATGTAATTAGCAATTAATTGACTTTGATCTTTGAAGCAGATTTCTTATGTTAGTTTCTAACAGATCAAGTTATCTGTCTGCATGTCCTGCGCTCATCAAAAGCTGTCACCGCTCCAATTAATACACAGCTCAGATGAACTGTATAGCGTGTGTATTATTATTCAATTATTGAACAATTATTTGATCATTAATAACTGGCTTTGTCTGTGGTATTATAAACTCCACAATAATGTCATATTATTTATATATTATTTTCATGAAGCATCAATTCTGCTTAAAAAGATTCAATCCTGTTTACATGAACCCGAGCAGGTTTAAGTTTACAGACCTGTTGCTATGACAGCAAGTCTAGGATGAGCTTTAAAGACCTGTTCCTTAAAACAAGTTTATCAAATAAAAGCCAGGCTTATTTCAGTCTGACTTATCTTGAACCAAATCAACTGACAATAAGTCTAACAGAAATAAGCCTGACTTATTTAGTAAACTTGTTTTATGGAACAGGCCCTAAATGATCCAAGATCAAGGAAAGTCATTGACAGCTACATACAACTGTGTTAGTGACGTATGAAGAACGTGTCCTGGGATTGTTTGTGAGACACAGCTGCTTGAGAGCAAAGAAAAAAAAGATGACAGCATGCAGCTTGTTAAAGTGGGAACCAACTGTGCATTTAAAGAATGAGCACTGGTTTTTATGATCACGTTTTTTATTATTATTATAAAATGTAATTCTTTTCTTTTATTATTGTGATTGTTTTGTATGAAGATCACTTTGAATCATCATTGTGTATAAAACGTGATATAAAAAAACTTTCTTTAATTGTCTTGAAAATTGAACCATACACTGCCTTATTAGAAAAACCAATTAAAATAACAAGAAAGGAAACATCTTACCTTTGTATTTTCGGGCAAACACAGCTATCAGTATCACAGCAATCACACTGAGCACAACAAAAACTGAAATCATGATGACTGATGTCCTCCAAGAATTAAACATATTACCTGTAAATCAAAACAGAAATGAAGCACATTGTGTGAATCAAACTTTTTGATGAGATGATTAAAATATATAATGTTCCTAGACAGTCAAATATTTTTGATACTTTTCTTAATAAACAAAGCTGATAATCATTAAATCTTTTTACTGCATCAAAAAAAACCACAAGAAGATTCCAGGACCAAAAGTGTCAGGACTTACTTGAGGTGATAATCTGTGTCTCCAGCATGTGATGCTTCAGTCTGATCCTGCAGTGAATCTTGTCGTCTCTCTCATATACAGTGATGGTGTGTTTCACACTGAATTTGTCTGCTTCTCTGTGTGTCTCTGTAGTTTCTGAACTCAAACTGACTCCTTCTCTGTTCAGCCACTCAAGATCAGGTTCAGGATACCAGCCTTCAGATTCACACTGTAGATGAAGTCCTCCTGAACGATCAAACCCATCTACAGTGATCTCCGGAGGATGTCCTACAGCTACAGACAAACAAGAAGAAGATTATGTTGTTGTTGTGACTTTTTTAGAGCAAAAACAGAGGTGCTAATAATTGGACCTAAAAACCCCACATATAATAATCTAGAACACAGTCTATCACTTGATGGCTGCTCTGTTAATTCTTCATCATCAGTTAGGAACCTAGGTGTGCTGTTTGACAGCAATCTTTCCTTCGAAAACCTTGTTTCTAGCATTTGTAAAACTGTGTTTTTCCATCTTAAAAATATATCTAAATTACAACCTATGCTTTCAACCTCTAATGCAGAAATATTAATTCATGCGTTTATGACCTCAAGGTTAGATTATTGCAATGCTTTATTGGGTGGTTGTTCTGCACGCTTGATAAACAAACTTTAGCTAGTCCAAAACGCAGCAGCCAGAGTCCTTACTAGAACTAGGAAGTATGATCATATTAGCCTGGTTCTGTCAACACTGCACTGGCTCCCTATCAAACATCGGATAGATTTTAAAATCTTATTAATTACCTATAAAGCCCTGAGTGGTTTAGCTCCTCAATACTTGAACGAGCTCTTATCACATTATAGTCCTGCTCGTCCGCTGCGTTCTCAAAACTCTGGCCATTTGATAATACCTAGAATATCAAAATCAACAAGCGAGGTGCAGATCATTTTCCTATCTAGCACCTAAACTCTGGAACAATCTCCCTAACTCTGTTCGGGAAGCAGACACACTCTGCCAGTTTAAATCTAAATTAAAGACACATCTTTTTTAGCTTGGCCTACACATAACACACCAACACACTTTTTATTATTCAAATCCGTTAAAGGATTTTTAGGCTGCATTACTTAGATTTGCTGGAACTAGCAACACTACTCCTAAAATACGATGTACTTGTGACATCGTAAAAAGAATGGCATCTACGCTAATATTAGTCCTGTCTCTTTCTTAATCTGTTTTCACAGTTTGTATCCAGACTAGATGGTGGATCAGCACCCAGAGATTATGTTCATCAGAGACCAGAACACCTAGATGCCCACCGTGGACAGATCACCAGATCCTGATGCACACACACACACACACACACACACACAAACACACACACTGGAAGTTAAGTGCTGGGCGTCCGGTCAGAGGAGAACTGGCCCCAACTGAGTCTGGTTTCTCCCTATTTTTTTTTTTTTTTCTTCATTCTGTATGGATGGGGTTTTGTTTCCTTGCCGCTGTCGCCTCTGGCTTCCTTTGTTGGAGACACTTCTAGTGATTATCGTCAAATTGATTACAGAGACCGTCTCTGCATTTAATAACATATTGTTCACTCTCGTCATTATACATCCCTGTCATTATATTCTTCTTCCTTATACTGTAAAGTGCTTTGATGCAACCTGTATTGTTAAAAGCGCTATATAAATAAAAATGATTGATTGATTGATTGATTGATATGATGGTCACAAACTACAAGTTTTTAGCTTCAGGATTGATTTCATCCAGTCAGAGGATATTAAATGTGTTTTATATTTTCAGCTGATTTTAGAACACATATTGTTTAATTTGTCACGCATCTCCTATCAACAATGAGTTTGTTGTGATCCTCTCTCATTCAGTGTATGATGGCCATCTTTCTTTTGTGACTTTTTATAAAGCTGGTAAGTGTATGATGCCTGGTGTTTTAAAATCTGATTCAGATTTTAATGTGTGTAGTGTATTCCAGACTTTAGTTTCCATTGGTTCACTCACCTTCAACTCTGACATTAACAGTAACATCATCACTCCAAGATTTGGACTCAATAAAACACTTATAAAGTCCTTCATCAGAGACTCGGACTGATGAGAGTTTGAGTGATGCATCTCCTCTCTGTAGTTCTTGATGATTCAGTTCTGTTCTCCCTCTGTAGGACTCACTCTGATCTCTATTTTTGTCTTTATGATCATCATAGAGATGCACTCGTGAGTCTTTCAGATGTAATCTAAACCACTCCACTCTCATGTCCTCAACACTGATGCTGGGTTTGACTGAACAGGGCAGAATCACATCTTCACCAGCTACAGCAAAAACAGGATCAGCCGGACCAACTACTTCATACTGCTCTGTAAAAGAGAAGAAGTGAACCTCCTGTCAGTGAAACTGTCGAACTTCAGCAAGTTGTCACAAGTGTGGTTCAGCGCAAAGGAGCACTCAACAAGTAAAATAAACTTAAACAGATTTAATCTTTCTTAAACGGGCAAAATAATAATATACAAACAGGCAGGCAGGCAGAATATGAACCATGTATGGACCTCAACGATTGGACCAACTGAATACAAACATACAGGACTTAAATACACAAGGTAATTGACTAAATAATTAATTGAATAAATAGGGACACAGAGCACATGACACAAGACAAAAACGACAACAAAAGAGTCCAAAGATGTGACACATGTAAAGCAGTAACTGTTTCTCTCCACAAAGCTTTGCATCCAAACACGTCTGCTTAAAATCACTGCTTGTGCGCATTTCTGTTTTAGTAAATATTAAGTTTTTTTTTGCAGTTTTGCGTTAACACAATTTTGTAAATATCCATGACGATGTTAAAGCAATTTCTAAAGTCATTATAATTTAATATTACAGTGAGTCAGTCATTATCACAGACTATAAACTAAACTATAAATAGACTTATATGTAAATATAGAGTTCAGCTGGACAATGAATAGACATGAAGACACACTTCAGCTCTTTACATGGATGTGAATAATTACCTGATCTCGAATCTGTGATTCCACTAATAATCAGCAGAAACAGACAAATGAACTTCATCTTAAAGGACACAGATGCTAAAACGAAAGAAACAAACAGTCATCTCATGTGTGAACTTGTGTGTGTTTTACATTTACACAGAGAGAATACAACAGTTTACTTACAGACCTAGAAACAACTGGTTAAATTAGTCCAGACCAAGCAGGTCCAAATACACAACGTGTATCTACATGTAGTAGCCCAGTATTTGACTGTGTTTCTCGACTTACCTTCGACTAAACATCGACGCGTTTACTAGAATTTAATAAATAATTGATATGATTAAAAGCTGATGTGACAGTATGTAAAGATTAAAAAGAGATTATTCCTGTCTCAGTTTCACTTTCACCTATAACTGAACGATCCTCTGAGGACACGCCACATACATACAACACCTGATCATAATCTGAATCCGTCTCTGTTTAAAGAAGTATGTCTTATTCTGGCTTGTAGCCTGTAAAACTGATCTTTGTTGAGCGCCGTGATTTATTTATTTATTTTACATCTGAATTGACCTCATTGACAGATTTCCTATTTAGATGTTGATAAATGTAGTTCCTCCTTATTGGACCAGGGTCACTTTCCTGCACAAGACAATTTCTTAAAAACATATTAATAGGCCACATTCCTGTCCTACATAATCAGTTTTTCCTAGTTTAAGATCTAAAATATCGGGATTGATAGTGGAATATGTTAAAATCCCATTTAAAATATTAAGAAATGGTAAAGGAAAACTTTTAATAACTTTAAATAAACTTCCGAGGCAAACTACAAATAGTGTTTCTGTGTTTCCCCCTCAGGGGCCCCTTTCCATTCTTCGGTCCTTTAGGATCGTTTTAACTTATGTTTTACATTTCCAACAAGAGGATTTGTAGATTCAGTCTGAATCTGCTGCTTGAATTAGATTATCGTCACGTGTAATATTTGATTTTTCATTTAGGAAGATTTCTGCATGCATGTGTTTGGTCTATACCGATTTTACAAGACAACAGTTCTGTCTCTGATCAATACTAGATGTACGTTTGTTTGTTTATATGTTAAATATCTGTAAAAATAATAATGTGCAATGAACTGCAAAGTCAACTCCGCCGGAAATTTCATCATCAGAGTTATGGTTATTAATCTATAACTTTAAAGCAGTGACCTAGATATATATGGTCATATTTTCAAGCTTAGAACCTCAGTTTTTTTCTTCATTTCTGGTTTTATGTTACATCAAATAACCAAATATGGTCTGAATTAGCCCCCACTTTGGTCTTAACACGTTTTGTGTTTCCCACGATTCCACTATCACGTGTCATATATTTAAAAAGTCCCCAATCACAGCTAAAATAGACATAATCTACATATAGACATAATCGACATCCTATCCTTATTCCTTAATGATTTATACCTTTCCAAACACTGAGCATGAAACAGACAAGATCCCAGCTCTAGCTACTTTAAGAGTAAACCTGTCTAAACTGACAAAACATAAAACAATTAACAACAGAAATGTACACTAACTCCCTAAATAAATGAAAACAGGAGAAAAAGGATTGACAAAAAAAATTTAGAAAAAGGATGGCTTTAAAAAAAGACTAATTAGCTACCGACTCAGAAGGATACAATAAGCTGTAACTTGAGTATGTTTTACTGCATCACTATCAATCTCTACATTCAGTCTATATTGCACTTGATCTCTTGTGATAAACTGGCAGCAGAATCAACACAAGAGACATATCTTTCCTAAGAAACTCTTTTCCTCATTCCACACATCGACATCTAAAACAGGTTTTAAGGTTTGCACTTGACTGTTATTGTACAGCTTTCTAAAAAACTAAACTGACAGGTCTTTTAATGAACTTATCAACTGTAAATATCAAATATTCAATATACATTTCATACACAAAGTACAATCATTTTCTGTTATAGGAAAACTTGAAAAACTGACATTATTGTCTGGTTTGTTTGTTTTGTTTTTAAATCCTGTCTGTAATGTTATGAGAATTCATAAGAAGATTATAAAGTTATTATTACTGGCTTAGTATTTATTTTAAGTGTGTCACTGAATATAAATGATTCAAATAAGTTGCACATTTATGACTCAAATTGTTGATAACTCAAATAGTTTTTTCACTTTTGCACCTTACTATATGAAAATTGCAATAGTAATGTTTTATTGTGTTTTTATTTGTAGATCATGAGTAAAAAACTATGAGTGTACATTAAGAAAAAAACATTGTTTTTGATTGTTTGGATCCAGTTTGTATTCCAGGATTTAAAAACAATAAACTTCAAAATAATCCTAAATGATGAATTTGGGAAGTTAAACTTCTGCTTTCAGATCTGTAATATTTTCATAGCAATAACTGCACTTACATTTTTCAGCACTTGCACTGAAATTAACTCATTTTCCTTTATATGATTAAACAGTGTTTGTTAATTTAATCTTTTATCACTGGTGTTATTCACTGAAACACTGTCACATTATATGATGTTTAGCTATAAACAAATTTCGGGAGGAGCACGCACTGATAATTAACGCGGCTGGCTTCTCGTTTCCTAATCACGCAATTATCCAACCAGAGCAAGAGAAGCCTACTATAATTCGCTTTTGCTTCTTACCCGATATCAAGTTTCCGAGCATAGTGTATTCAGCATGTCCGAACAAGACCAATCGCCAGAAACCACGAAATCGAGGACGCTTGGGCCCTCCACGCACTCCGCTGAGCAAGCGCGCTAACGCCCCGCCCGAACTTCAAACAAGCGCGCGCAAGCGCCCAGAGGCAGAAAACTAACGCGGTGATCATCCATTCGCCAACGCGATTAAGATCACGCTCGCCTCCACCTGCCAGACGTCCTCAAGCTTCCCAGCTTCTCCCTACCGCGCAGCTTCTTTCTTCCGCTCCATCCGCAAATAAATGGAAAATGACACCGCTTTGCGTCAAGCACTCGCAAACGCGAACATTCCGCTTCTCCGCTACGCTAACAAAGCCGAGCCTCTCTCGCTGTACTCGACTTATCAAACAGGCGCAGCTTCGCCAAACATTTCTCCTCCAGCCAAAAGAAAGGAAACAACTAGAAGAAGCCAATTCTCCCAGGGGAAGACCGAGAAGTCAGCATCTGCACCGTGATTAAGCCTCCGCCCACCAGGAGGCTGCAGAAGGCCCCAGCTATTGCTAGCAAAGCCCAGGACCCAAACACCAGCAGCTCTTCCTCCAGTTTCCAGCAAACAACCCACGCAGCAGGCACCACGGCTCCAGCCCCCACAAGCCATCAGCCTAGCCTGTACCCACTCTGTTCATTGGATCAGTTGAACCCACACCAACAGTACTCTGCCCAAGTCTCTCCCGACCATGCCTGGCAACCAGCCCCCCCCAATCCACTGTCCGTTATTTACCAGCCTCAAGTTTCTCCTATTCCTCCAGGACCTAACTCAAATCCATTTCTGTTCCCACAGCCCAGCCAGCCATAGGTGCCAGCACAGGCACACAGATGCCTCCACTGACGATCCCAGCCGTACCACCTCCTATTCCTCCTCCTCCCCTATTTTTCTGCTACCAGTCTGAACCCAGGTTCAAGACCCCCCCCATCATCTTTACACACCTATTCTTCTTTACCTCCCTATCTTTTCCACTCCTTTCCCCTAGATCCCCTGCCATAGCCGCGCCGTGAGCCCAACCCACCCCACAAGTAGCTCCCATGAGTTACCCCCGCCATCTCTCCCTTGCCCCACCACCCTTTCTCAGCATCCACTGCTAACCCCTTCCTATGCCCTCAAATGCCGCTTTGACCGGACCCCACCCCTGTCCCCAATTCCATCAAAGCACAGATCCTTGCAGAAATCCAAGATGCTGGCACCAGAAGGAACCCTATGCAACCCAGGTGCTTCTCTTTTCACAACTAATATTCCAGCAGAACCATCCTTTAAGGTCCCTCCTCGAAGCCTCCCTCGACTCAATCCTACAAGCAGTTTCTCACAGAACCCTGCAATCTTACCTGACCGCTTGGAAATGCTTTCCAGGTAAGGTATAACCTCCAATTCCCTGATTTTTCCCTGCTATCCATCACTTTTCATCTCCTTTCTTAACACCTCAAAACCTGCAAAAGTCAGTTCTATTAAGGGCTACTTGAGTGGTATCCAATTTTTCCATAAACTCATCCACGGCATCGCTCACCTCAAATAACCAATGCTCAAACTTCACTTTTAATCAAGGGCATCCAAAGAAGGCATCCCTCCCGATCCGACTCAAGGATGCCCATCACCCTTGAAATTCTCTCAAAATGCATATCCACCCTCCGCAGAGCTACTCTTCTATCCATACTGCTTGCACTCGATGCAAATGTTCATTCTGGCCTTTTCAGTTTCCTCAGATGTTCCAGGAATTTACAGTCAACTCCAGATTCGACCCAAATATTCACCCCACTATTTCCGACCTATCTATCAGAGACTACTTCTAAACCGTATCCTTTCATCAAACAAAGTAAAACGGACCAGACCAAAAATGGGCATTTCATATATATTTTTAACCTCCAAACTCCTACTTTTCCCCTTCAAACACTCCTAGCTTTTCTCCAATACAGGAAATCCCAAACTAAAACTCCACTCTGACCCTCTGTTCACAGATGATTCCAACCACCCCAGATCTCGACATTATGGTTCCCAAAAGCACCTCAAATCAGTCCTATCTTACTCCGGAATCCCATTTAAAAAAAAAAAAAAATAAAATAAATAAATAAATAAATAAATAAAATTCTCCACACATTCCTTCAGAATAGGGGCAGCCACCACTGCAGCAGAGAGAAAGGTCTCTCCCAACAGCAAATCCAAAACCTCGCCGCTGGTCTTCTAACGATACAAAAGCTACATCTCGTTCAAACCAATCACTCATCAAAAAAAAAAAAAAAAAAAGCCCTCCAGACCCTAACCAGTCCCAACAGAACTCCAAACTACCACCCCGCATGAGGGGATCACCCAAGGCATGGCATCACTCCTTCTATAAACGGCCAGCTCGCTGTATACGACCAAATACAAATCCGCCATCGAGCGCCACACCAAGCAGGAACATCGCACTCCACGCGCCTGGGACGGCTCCCGCTATAAACAGCCATATTCAAAATCTGCCACCACAGTGGACATACCAAGCAGAAACATTGCACCCACCGCCCTGGTCAGCTCCCCGCTATAGACGGCGTCAGATACAAAATCTGCCACAGGAGAGTGGCAATGCCAAGCAGGAGCATCGCATCCACCACTTGTGGGACTGCTCCCGCAGCAAACGACCATATGGCAAAATTCCCGCCACTGCAGTGGCCAGCTCAAGCAGGAGCATCGCACCCACCGCCATGGACCACTCCGCCGTAGATGACCCTATACAAACCTGCAGCGCGCAGTGGCCAACACAAGCAGGAGCACTGCACCCCACCGCCGTGGACCGCTCCGCCGTAGATGCTAATACACTCCCACTGCCTTAACAGCGGACCACTCTAGAAGCAGAGTACTACACCCACCGCCTATGGACCGCCCGCTGTACACGACAGTATACAAAACCTGCCCCGCGTGAGTGGTGGCCAACACAGGCTGGAGCATTGCACCCACCGCCGTGGACCGCTCCCGCTTTAGATCATGGTATACAAACCTGCCACGCGGTGGCAACACAGGCAGGAGCATTGCACCCACCGCCCGTGGACGCTCCCGCCGCACACAACAGCACACAAAACCTGCCACCACGGTGGCCAACACAGGCAGTAGCATTGCACCCACCGCCGTGGACCGCTCCGCTGTACACACGTCAATATACAAACCCGCCACCGCGTGGCCAACACAGGCAGGAGCATTGCACCCACCGCCGTGGACTGCTCCGCTGTAGATGACGGTTATACAAAACCTGCCACCACAGTGGCCAACACAGGCAGGAGCATTGCACCCACCGCCGTGGACGCTCCCGCCGTGATGACGGTGATCATAAAAACCCGCCACGCAGTGGCCAACACAGAGCAGGAGCATTGCACCCACCGCTGTGGACCGCTCCCGCCGTAGATGATGGTATACAAACCCGCCAACACAGGCAGGAGCATTGCACCCACCCGCCGTGGACCGCTCCGCCGTAGATGACGGTATACAAAATCCTGCCACGCAGTGGCTAACACAGGCAGGAGCATTGCACCCACCGCCGTGGTCCACTCCGCCAGAGAGACGCACACTGCACCCACTGCTTCTAGCAGCAGACCGCAAAGCCGGGAGCTCTGCACCCACCGCCCGTGGGCAGCTCCCGCCAGAGACGGTCATTCACACAAGCTGCTATTACAGTGGACTGCTCTAAGCGGAGCCCTGCACCCACCGCCGTGGACCGCTCCCGCTAGAGACGCACACTCGCACTCACTGCTTCTAGCAGCAGACCGCAAAAGTCAGAGCTTTGCACCCACCGCCGTGGACAGCTCCCTGCCAGCGGCGGTCGTCGCTCACATGCTGCTATTACAGTGGACTGCTCCTAAGCCGGAGCTCTGCACCCACCGCCGTGGTCCACTCCCGCCAGAGACGCACACTCGCACTCCACTGCTTCTAGCAGCAGACCGCAAAGCCGGAGCTCTGCACCCACCGCCGTGGGCAGCTCCCGCCAGAGACGGTCATTCACACAAGCTGCTATTACAGTGGACTGCTCTAAGCGGAGCCCTGCACCCACCGCCGTGGACCGCTCCCGCAGAGACGCACACTTCGCACCCACTGCTTCTAGCAGCAGACCGCAAAAGTCAGAGCTTTGCACCCACCGCCGTGGACAGCTCCTGCCAGCGGCGGTCGTTCACACATGCTGCTATTACAGTGGACTGCTCTAAGCCGAACTCTGCACCCACCGCCGTGGGACCGCTCCCGCTTAGAGACGCACACTCGCACTCCACTGCTTTTAGCAGCAGACCGCAAAAAGCCGGAGCTTTGCACCCACCGCCGTGGACAGCTCCGCCAGCGCACGGTCGTTCACACATGCTGTTATTACAGGGACTGCTCAGCCGGAGTACTGCACCCACCGCCGTGGACCACTCCCGCTAGAGACGCTCACGCACCCACTGCCTTCAGCAGCAGACTGCAAGCAGGGAGCATTGCACCACCGCCGTGGACCGCTCCGCCGTATACGACAATATACAAACCCGCCACGCGGTGGCAACACAGGTAGAGACAGACCCACCGCGCCGTGGGGCCGCTCCGCTGTACACCGACAATATACAAACCCGCCACCGCAGTGGCCAACACAGGCAGGAGCATTGCACCCACCGGCTGTGGACCGCTCCCACTGTAAATGACATTATACAAAACCTGCCACCTCAGTGGCCAACACAGGCAGGAGCATTGCACCCACCGCCGTGGACCGCCCCGCCCGTAGATGATGAGTATACAAAACCCGCACGTGAGTGGCCAACACAGGCAGGGAGCATTGCACCCACCGCCGTGACCGCCGCTCCCGCCGTAGATGATGGTATAAAACTTGCCACCGCGGTGGCCAACACAGGCAGGAGCATTGCACCCACCGGCCGTGGACCGCTCCCGCCAGAGACGCGACACCGCACCCACTGCTTCTAGCAGCAGACCGCAAAGCCGGAGCTTTGCACCCACCGCCGTGGGCAGCTCCCCTCGCCAGCGACGGTCGTTCACACATGCTGCTATTACGGTGGACTGCTCTAAGCCGAGCATTGCACCCACCTGGCCGTGGACCGCTCCCGCCAGAGACGCCACTCGCACTCCACTGCTTCTAGCAGCAGACCGCAAAAGTCAGAGCTTTGCACCCACCGCCGTGGACAGCTCCCACCAGCGACGATCGTCACACATGCTGCTATTACAGTGGACGCTTCTAAGCGAAGCATTGCACCCACCGCCGTGGGACCGCTCCCGCTAGAGACGCCATCATTCGCACCCACTGCTTTAGCAGCAGACCGCAAAAGCCGGAGCTCTGCACCCACCGCCGTGGACAGCTCCCGCCAGAGACGGTCGTTCACACATGCTGCCATTACAGTGGACCGCTCTAGCCGGAGTACTGCACCCACCGCCGTGGACCACTCCCGCTAGAGACGCTCACAATATTCTCATGCCCACTCTCCTACACCTACATAATATCATCCTAATACCATTCCAATTTCAACTAACATATCCATGCTCTTCCTCCTTTTTAGCTAAGCCAGTAGCTTTTTTGGGGGGCCGCTTACACGTGTTTTCGGCTGCTGTCTTAATTGGCTTTTTGGGGGGCACTCAGGGATCGGGTCGGACACCGAGTCCTGTCCGCTTTCACGGACAAGAGGAAAAAACTCTGGACTCGGTAGTCCACCTAGTTCCGAGCCCTCTCCCTGACAGCTCGCCAAACACGCTTACTTTTTACCGTTACTATGATTAATTATACGTAAGTGCGAACTCGTGAAATAGAATACGTTACAAATCCAGGTTATTGTAGTTATGTATTTGTTTTATGGTAAATCTATAGGTTTAAACTTCCTGAAGTTGTGGCAGCGTGTTCATGTGTTCATGTGTTTTCTTAACAGCTGTAACAAAAATATGATACAGATTGTTTTAAATACTAACTCTTGTGCATCAATAAAAAAAAGTTATACATAGGTTCTGGACTTAAATATCCATGTCAAAAAACTGGCATAAACATTTTAATCTTAGGAGCGCACACATAAGTTTGGTCTCATTTAAAAGATATTTGCTGAAGTAAAAAAAAGTTTCAAAAGTGAAACCAAACAAAGTTATAGAGGTCTAAGTTTCTGAAAAAATATTTATGAACAAACTTTTATATAAAATATATATTTTATGAAACATATAAACCTGCAAATAGCTTTCAGTAAGTTTTTTTTTTGGGAACAGTACTGATAAAATATATTTATTTAAGGAAATGGGGGTGAAATATCAAAATGTATACAGCTGGTTATAAAAAAAAAAAAAAAAAAACCTGAAAAGGACAAAAATGTCCAAAAGGTTAAGAATTAAACCTTATAAAAAAAACTTGCATACTAGGCACATACAAAATATTTTTAAAGGGCTAAATGAAAGATATTACAGTGCTGCACTTACATCAAGCGTTAAACTTTCAGAGATGTATAAACTCTATCATTAGAACTGAATAACTTCAGAAGATTTAGACAGAACCTGCATTTAGTTTCATGAACAGATTAATAAGAAGTTATACCTGGAAACAATCAGGGAACTAATCAACAAGAAAAACTACAAGAGGACTACAAACAGAACAGGAGACAAGAACAAAACTGAATGCAGACAAAAAAAGTTCTTATAACAAAAACACAAGATACATAAAACCAAGTGTCAAAGGTCTTTTAGGAGCTTGTCAGTAAAAAAATCTCCTTTGTATCTTGAAAACAAGAAGAATTAAAAGTGAAGTACAAGTACAAAATCAATATGAAATCAAATTAATAAAAAACATTAAACATAAAGAAAACATAATTGTACTGTGAAAATAAAGAACAATCATCAACAAACAAAAATGACAGTAACTGAATGATCTCCATGATCTTCAATCATGATCAAAATATTATTTATGTTGAAGTAAAGCTACGATCTTTTAAAGAAATTCTAGGCATCTGTATATTGTCTATAATACTGCAACCACCCTGGGTACCTTAGCTACAACATAGCAACATGCCAGTAACTGCCCCAGTAACTTAGCAACAGCCTAGCAATTACCCTGATTACCCTAGCAACTGCATAGCAACACCTTAGCAATCACTCTGGATACCCTAGAGACCTACCTGGGTACCCAAGCAACTGTATAGCAACATCCTAGCAACCACCCAGTAACTCCTAAACAACAACCCTGAGTCCCTCCTCTACTGCATCTATTTCTTTATAGACTGTAAACCTATTTTAAACTAAAAAACAAATCAAACTTTCACAACCTGTACATTATTTTTTAAAACATTAAAAACTTTCTGTCCTGGCTTTCTCAAGCTATCTGCAGATCTAGTTATTGCTGTTACACTTTTACTTTAGTTGATCATTCACTGATCTCCTTAATAATCTTCACAGATGATCAGTGGCGTGGAGTTTTCATTCCACTTATATCCCAAACAAACAAATGGATAGAGTTTCTCATTAAAAGACAGATCAGTGTAAGAGCTGATATAAGAGCTGGACTCCACATCATAAAAAAAGATGAGACCCTTCTCATAATCCACAAAAACACCGACCCTCTGGGGCTTTACACTCGAACCATATACTTGATATCTCCAATCTCTCCGTCCCACGATCCAGTATCCATCCTCAGGACTCATATACATTGTGCTCTTGTCCACAGATTCTCTGGCCACTCCTAAATCCCACTTAGTTTGTTCCTTCACCTGCACCTCAAAGTAGAAACACCTCGAGGAGAATCCATCCTTCCCAAGAACACCAAGATATTCATCAAATCTGTCTTTTCCTCCATTTACTTCTTTTCTTTGATTCTTTCCATCTTTCACTTATTTCCCATCATCAGACACAGTGAGACGTGGATGAGCCGTATCAGCATCCAGAATCACATTCACTGAGAAAAATATAGAAGATTCAGCTTTACACATGATTACATCATAAAGATAATAACAGTTATTTATTTATCAAGAATCAAACTTCACAACACAAACAAAAAGACACTATTATATGTAAATAAATATAATGTTTAATGTACATTATATTAAAATACTGTTGTTTTCTGATTTAGCTTTCTTTTCTTTGGTTTTTAGTTATGTATGAAAAATAAATAATTATAGTAAATAATGTATTATTATATATATATATATATATATATATATATATATATATATATATATATATATATATATATATATATATATATATATATAATTAAGCCTTTAATTAAAAAAAAAAAAATTTTTACTCAATCTTGTATGATCTTAAATATTTGAAAGCTGAAAACAGAAAACAGAAACGTCCATAACAGAATTTATCTTTAGATTAATGATGAGATCAATAATTTCAATCAATGCTTGAAGACCAATAAAATCCAAGAACATCTTACAGAGTTTATATAAATAAACATAATTAACACATATATAAATAAACAGTATTCATTCTTTGTTTGACTAAATAATATTAAAAGTAATGAATTTATATTTGAATAAGATCATATTAAACATTCACATTTAATTATAATTATCTTCAGATGTTGTAAAGGTTGAAGATGTTCAGGTTCATTGTCTCTGATGAACACTTGTGTGACGTTAACAACACTAAATGATCATAACTGGTTTGTCAGAAAATTATATACTATTTTAATATGATTTGTTCTTTTCTCATGATTTTCTTCTGAATTTTCTCTAGAAGCTGGTTTAGCTGACTAGTCAGGTAAGTTTAGTGTGTTCTGTTATTATTTATTAAACAATATTGCTTGTGCCATAATATCCAGCTGTTGTCTTTTTACAATCATGACAGACCTGCATAAATATACATTATACGACCATTTACTAGAAGATATACACAAAATACATGAAGAGCCAACAGTTATCACTGTATACTGTATTTTACTGCTGAAGACAGACTTTAAATGAATGATGAATTAATAACATAATAAAGACAGATTCACCATGCTGTATTCCCTTCTCTAGTTGACTGTGTTCATTCTCTAGTTGACTGTGTTCATCCTCTAGTTGACTGTGTTCATCCTCTAGTTGACTGCGTTCATTCTCTAGCTGACTGCGTTCATTCTCTAGTTGACTGCGTTCATCCTCTAGTTGACTGTGTTCATTCTCTAGTTGACTGCGTTCATTCTCTAGTTGACTGCGTTCATCCTCTAGTTGACTGCATTCATCCTCTAGTTGGCTCACGCTTCATCCTCTAGTTGAGCTCACGCTTCATCCTCTAGTTGACCGCGCTCATCCTCAGAATTGACTGTGTTCATTCTCTAGTTGACTGCGTTCATCCTCTAGTTGACTCGCGTTCATCCTCTAGCTGACTGGGCGCTCATCATTCTCTAGCCTGACTCGCATGTCATTCTCTAGTTGACTGCGTTCATCCTCTAGTTGACTGTGTTCATTCTCTAGTTGACTGTGTTCATTCTCTAGTTGACTGCGTTCATCCTCTAGTTGACTGCGTTCATTCTCAGTTGACCGCGCTTCATCTCTCTAGGCGCTGACTGTGTTCATTCTCAGTTGGACTGTATTTCATCCTCTAGTTGACTGGCGTTCATCCTCTAGCGTTGACTCTGCGTTGACTGGCGCTTCATCCTCTAGTTGACTCGCGTTCATTCTCTAGTTGACTGTGTTCATTCTCTAGTTGACTGCGTTCATCCTCTAGTTGACTGCGTTCATTCTCTAGTTGACTGTGTTCATTCTCTAGTTGACTGTGTTCATTCTCTAGTTGACTGTGTTCATCCTCTAGTTGACTGGCGTTCATTCTCTAGTTGACTGCGTTCATTCTCTAGTTGACATGCTCATCCTCTAGTTATTGATCAGCGCTCATCCTCCAGTTGACTCATGCTCATTCTCTAGTTGACTGTATCTATGCCATAAAGGACTTTGTTCTAAAGAAGATTCATAAAGAAAAGAGAAAACAGACAACATTCAGAAAACAAATATAATTTGTGATTGAGGAATAATAAATTGAGATCCAAGATATACACTAAAGTTTATATATGAATGAGCAATATCTGTTAAATATTTTCTGGATGAAAACAGACTTGACATTAATACTGAGAGAAATAATTGGTCACACTTTTATTAAAGAATTTTACATAACACTTTGTTTAGTTCAGGGACAAAAGGTTAGTTATTGTTTACTTTTTAAAAATAATAATCTAAATTCTCGATTCTGATTCTTATCGATTTCCATTTTAATTCCAATGTGGTTTTAAAAAAATAATTAAGTTAAAATTTATAGAATTAATAAAATTAAAAGCTTGTTGTAGAGCAAAATAAAGCTGGCTTATAAATAAATGTTCTGATAAAAGAAAGTGACAACTAAGAACAATAACATATAATTTATAAATGAACTATTCAATGACTCTCTCAGGTTTGACTAATTTGTTTTATTACTAGATGAAGAGAAATGAAAGAAACTAGTCAAAGAGTGTTTAACGGCTTAAAAATAGATCTCTTAAAACACTTTACTTCGCTGGGTCTTTGACAATTCCCTGAAAACTGCAGTAATCTGAATAACACCATATTGATCAACTATAGACCAATATCAAGATCATTAAAAAGGTTGTGTAGCCATTTTTTGGTTGTAATTTTTTCTTTCACGCTCTAGAGACACCTTCATGCTGTATTTATGATCTCAAGTAAACTCAGAGGTGAGACTTTTTATTTAATCAAAGTAATGGACTGGAATATCCAACAACTTTATTTTCAAAAATATGGACATAACATTTTATTATCTATCTGTTCTATGCAAAGCTCACCTACAAAATAAAGTCAAGAAAGTCAAGATATGCAATCCGTTCTTCGTCTGAACAGCCAAGTGAGACAAAACTAAAGAAATGTTATCATAGATATGAAATGTGCAGCTTTGTTTCTTTCTTTTTTTACATGATTGCACTGATAATATTTAAACTGAAGTGAGCTGGACAATAAACATCTCTGAATTTAATAATGAAATGTCTTTAACTGAACACTGAGTGTTTAATCTTGTCATTATATATAACTGACAGTCTATTCTCAGTTGATATTCTCTTGATCTTTGAAGCAGATTTCTTATGTTACAGCATTAAATAAAGTTTCTAACAGATCAAGTTATCTGTCTGTATGTCCTGCTCTCATCAAAAGCTGTCACCGCTCCAATTAATACACAGCTCAGATGAACTGTATAGCGTGTGTATTATTATTCAATTATTGAACAATTATTTGATCATTAATAACTGGCTTTGTCCGTGGTATTATAAACTACACAATAATGTTATATTATTTTAATGAAGCATCAATTCTGCTTAAAAAGATTCAATCCTGTTTACATGAACCCTGAGCAGGTTTAAGTTTACAGACCTGTTGCTATGACAGCAAGTCTAGGATGAGCTTTAAAGACTTCCTTAAAACAAGTTTATCAAATAAAAGGCAGACTTATTTCAGTCTGACTTATCTTGAACCAAATCAACTGACAATAAGTCTAACAGAAATAAGCCTGACGTATTTAGTAAACTTGTTTTATGAAGAACGTGTCCTGGGATTGTTTGTGAGACACAGCTGCTTGAGAGCAAAGAAAAAAAAGATGACAGCATGCAGCTTGTTAAAGTGGGAACCAACTGTGCATTTAAAGAATGAGCACTGGATTTTATGATCACGTTTTTTATTATTATTAAATGTTTTAATTCATTTGTCATTCTTTTCTTTTATTATTGTGATTGTTTTGTATGAAGAGCACTTTGAATCATCATTGTGTATAAAATATGATATAAAAAAACTCTTTAATTGTCTTGAAAATTGAACCATACACTGCCTTATTAGAAAAACCAATTAAAATAACAAGAAAAGAAACATCTTACCTTTGTATTTTCGGGCAAACATAGCTATCAGTATCACAGCAATCACACTGAGCACAACAAAAACTGAAATCATGATGACTGATGTCCTCCAAGAATTAAACATATTACCTGTAAATCAAAACAGAAATGAAGCACATTGTGTGAATCAAACTTTTTGATGAGATGATTAAAATATATAATGTTCCTAGACAGTCAAATATTTTTGCTACTTTACTTAATAAACTAAGCTGATAATCATTAAATCTTTTTACTGCATCAAATAAACCACAAGAAGATTCTTGAACAAAAGTGTCAGAAGTTACTTGAGGTGATGATCTGTGTCTCCAGCATGTGATGCTTCAGTCTGATCCTGCAGTGAATCTTGTCGTCTCTCTCATATACAGTGATGGTGTGTTTCACACTGAACCCATCTGTGTTTCTGTGTGTCTCTGTAGTTTCTGAACTCAAACTGACTCCTTCTCTGTTCAGCCACTCAAGAACAGGTTCAGGGTTCCAGCCTTCAGAGTCACACTGTAGATGAAGTCCTCTGAACAGTCAAACCCATCTACAGTGATCACCGGAGGACGTCCTACAGCTACAGACAAACAAGAAGAAGATTATGTTGTTGTTGGGACTTTTTTTAGAGCATCTTACTTTACTTTACTTACAACTTGCCTTGATGTACAATCTGAAGAAATTGATGCTAGTTGCTGAGAGTCAGAGCCAGTCTGAAGATTAGAGTTTCTTAGATAATCATGTAGTGTATGATGGTCACAGACTACAAGTTTTTAGCTTCAGGTTTGATTTCATCCAGTCAGAAGATATTAAATGTGTTTTATATTTTCAGCTGATTTTAGAACACATATAGTTTAATTTGTCACGCATCTCCTATCAACAATGAGTTTGTTGTGATCCTCTCTCATTCAGTGTATGATGGCCATCTTTCTTTTGTGACCTTTTATAAAGCTGGTAAGTGTATGATGCCTGGTGTTTTAAAATCTGATTCAGCATTTAATGTGTGTAGTGTATTCCAGACTTTAGTTTCCATTGGTTCACTCACCTTCAACAGTGACATTAACAGTAACATCATCACTCCAAGATTTGGACTCAATAAAACACTTATAAAGTCCTTCATCAGAGACTCGGACTGATGAGAGTTTGAGTGATGCATCTCCTCTCTGTAGTTCTTGATGATTCAGTTCTGTTCTCCCTCTGTAGGACTGACTCTGCTCTGTATTTTTGTCTTTATGATCATCATAAAGATGCACTAGTGAGTCGTCTAAATGTAATCTAAACCACTCCACTCTCATGTCCTCAACACTGATGCTGGGTTTGACTGAACAGGGCAGAATCACATCTTCACCAGCTACAGCAAAAACAGCATCTGCGGGACCAACTACTTCATACTGCTCTGTAAAAGAGAAGAAGTGAACCTCCTGTCAGTGAAACTGTCAAACTTCAGCAAGACAAAGACTACAGCGTTCACATGCAAAGCAGTAACTGTTTCTCTCCACAAAGCTTTGCTTCCAAACATGTCTGCTTAAAATCACAGCTTGTGCACATTTCTGTTTTATTAAATGTTAAGTGGGTTTTTTTTTCGCAGTTTTGCATTTACTCAATGTTAATAAAGCAATTTCTAAATTCATTATAATTTAATATTACAGTGAGTCAGTCATTATCACAGACTATAAACTAAACTATAAATAGACTTGTAAATATAGAGTTCAGCTGGACAATGAATAGACATGAAGACACACTTCAGCTCTTTACATGGATGTGAATAATTACCTGATCTCGAATCTGTGATTCCACTAATAATCAGCAGAAACAGACAAATGAACTTCATCTTAAAGGACACAGATGCTAAAACGAAAGAAACAAACAGTCATCTCATGTGTGAACTTGTGTGTGTTTTACATTTACACAGAGAGAATACAACAGTTTACTTACAGACCTAGAAACAACTGGTTAAATTAGTCCAGACCAAGCAGGTCCAAATACACAACGTGTATCTACATGTAATGCCCAGTATTTAACTTTATCCTTTTAAACACATTTTAATAGTTTAGTATCACTTCAAGATCTACGTATCGGTTAAACACCTCTGATCTCACGACAGACACTTCTTCAAGTAAATGTGTTTCTCGACTTACCTTCGACTAAACATCGACGCGTTCACTAGAGTTTAATAAATAATTGATATGATTACACGAGTGTTAACTAAAAGCTGATGTGACAGTATGTAAAGATTAAAGAGACTATTCCTGTCTCAGTTTCACTTTCACCTATAACTGAACGATCCTCTGAGGACACGCCCACAACAACAACACCTGATCATAATCTGAATCCGTCTCTGTTTAAAGAAGTATGTCTTATTCTGGCTTGTAGCCTGTAAAACTGATCTTTGTTGAGCGCCGTGATTTATTTATTTATTTTACATCTGAATTGACCTCATTGACAGATTTCCTATTTAGATGTTGATAAATGTAGTTCCTCCTTATTGGACCAGGGTCACTTTCCTGCACAAGACAATTTCTTAAAAACGTATTAATAGACTACATTTCTGTCCTACAAAATCAGCTTTTCCTAGTTTAAGGTCTAAAATATTGGGAATGATGGTGGAATAGGTTAAAATCCCATTTAACATTAAGAAATGGTAAAGGAATTTTTTTATAACTTTAAATAAACTTTTCCCTCCCCTCGGGGTCCGCGGCCGTACAAATAGTGTTTCGGTGTTTCCCCATCGGCCCCCTTAGGATCGTTCTAACTTATGTTTTACATTTCCAACAAGAGGGTTTGTAGACTTTTTTAACAAATCGGTTTGAATACCAATTTCTAACAACAATAAAGACGGTCGAAACATTACATGTTAAAATATTTTTTACTCAGGCATGAAGCGAGCTGTGCGGAGACGTCATCAGTGAGCGTCCGCAGGGTCCTTTCACTCGCTGTACGCCTGTCACGCCGTAGTTTCCAGTCTTCTATAGGTCAAACTGCACCAGCAGCAAAAAGCTGAAATGATTCGATCGTTTAGGTTTACTCAAATACTCCTGAATGTCTCTCAGAGGGCTCATGTCAGGCTGTTATCATCCAACAGAGGGGTCGGGAAAAGAATAGTCCCCGCGACATTCACTGGAGGTACCTTTAATTTGTTTAATAGCCCTATGGATAATCCATTAAATAACATGTTAAATTAATCAAAACACAGCAGCGTCATGAAATAGTACATGCGAAGAAAGATTTTGATCAAACCTAGCACATGTTTAAGTTACTTTGTCTCATTACCAAACCATGATTAGTGCAGGATAACTCTGTGCAATCTCTGTAAATAATCCCTAAAGACTATCGAGCATAGACAATAGCAATCATCAAATCCAAACTCATCTCCTTGGTCAATAAATCATCAGTGCTGTTTAATTCTGACTCTTCACTAGTGGATACTGATGGCAGACAGCAGCTTCTTCACCCTAGATCTGTCAGTGTGTGGAGCTCCAGCTGTTCTGGGTGTTAATGTGTCTCATCGCAGATACAGCACACAACAGGCTGAGAGCGCAGAGGAGGAGACGCTCCACAGCATCATCAGTGACACCGAGAACGTTCAAAGGTACAGGAACCGTAGAAAACCTACTGAATCACAGGCCTCTAAATGATCACCACGGTCATAACCATGCTACTAAATGCCTTCTGTCGTCTCATTAATAGTTTGCACACTTTTAGCAACCTTTTCCTTCAGGTTGTGGTTTATGTGTCTCTTTGTGGTAAGATCTTTACTGGCATTTATGAAGTAAACCTAAAAAGTTTTTTTTTTTTTTTAAACAATCATGCTCAAATGTGACACATCAGGTTTATTTGTTCGTGTCTTAAAGCTGCAGAGCTCTGATCATAAAGCTGAGCATCTAAATATCAAATTTTGTAAGAAACATAATTGTCAGATATATAGTGACAGCTAAAACGTGTAATGTAGTCAAATCTATTGTTATTTGAATTAATAAATGTAATGCTTTCCATGAGTGTGAAAGTAATATTCTCTACTGTATCATACTGTATGAGAAATAAAACCTGATGTATCAAATCTAATGCACAATTTAAAGCGAATTAAATTTTTTTAAATATATATTTTACAAGAATCAAACCGTTCCATTTAAATGTAATATTTTACAGGGTTAAAATACAGTATTTAGTAGCATATGGGAATTGTGAGGATGTTAAAACTCTGTTGTTTCTTTGTTTAAATAAGGATCCTTCTCCAAACATGAGTTTCAAGCAGAGACGAAGAAACTGCTGGATATTGTGGCCAGATCACTGTATTCTGAGAAAGAGGTGATAAATGAACAAAAAATAATGTGCAAGCTGATTATTATCAGTTTATTATATATATATATATATATATATATATATATATATATATATATATATATATATATATATATAAATGTATGTATATATATATACAGTGTATATGTATGTATATATATATATATATGTGTGTGTGTGTATATACATGTATATATGTGTAAATTTTAACAATAATAAATGTTGCATGTAATTTCAAGGCTTGGATCCTGAAATATATAGCAATACATGAATGAAAAAATCCTATAGAAACATGAATCAGACCACAGCTCCATCTAATGGACGTCTATTTTCTGGCACATACCTGCTGTGTTAGGTGTTCATCAGGGAGCTGATCTCAAACGGCAGCGATGCTCTGGAGAAGCTGAGACACAAGATGATCACAGCGGGAGGAGAAACAGCACCGATGGAGATCCACCTGCAGACGGATGCAGCCAGAGGCACCTTCACCATCCAGGTACCTCCAACCCAAACACCTCCTTCACCACAGCTCTGCTGGGCTCGAGAACAGAGTCACGGATTACAATCAGACGGAGTAGCTGTTTCTTTAAGGCTGTGGTCATATTCTGTAATCCATCACTTTATTTAAATTCTCAGACCGATAGCATTTTGAGAAAGTAGATGAAGAACAGCTTTTCTGTTGCTGGCTTTAATTTATGCAATAAAACCGACTCTTCGTTTTTTGATGTTCATGCAAACAATCAACCATCTACATAACTGGAAGGTAATGCAGGCGGTTGTTCCAGAACTTTTCAATGATTATGAGTGGCCATTGCAGACATAATTAATCTCAACAAGAATATGATTGGTTGCAATGCTCCGTGCTAAAATCTTTTTGTTATGCTGCAGTTGAGTTTTCACACCACTTTAATAACCGCAGTTTAAATGAGGAAGAACATTTTTTTTAGTCAATAAAGCAGCTGAACCACTGTTACTTTATTCATTCAATAAATAGAATAAAATTCATAATAGCTCTAAAAGGTTCACTGGTAAAATATGCATTTTTTAAATAAAATACCTTAATATATAAACATCACATAACTACAAAATGCTAACTGAATAATGCATTTATATATAAAAAAATGACCAACTGAAATACACATTTAATTGTACATAATTTATATGCAAT